>NW_017386067.1:308070-463258 GCF_000237925.1 Schistosoma mansoni
ACTGGGTTCGAGTCCCAGAGTGAACATCAACTCTGAGATGCAGGTACACCCAGATGACGAGTACCAAATAGGACGAAACTGTCGTGAAACTGGATTTCACTGCTAGCCACTATCCATCTCTGCTCACCATGCTTGTGAATTAAGGCAATATCGAGGCAATACGCACAGTATGCACATATGCCAATTAGAGACTGACCAGTTGCAGTCCTAACAAATCGATGGGAAGATTCAAACAAACAATACTGAATGAATTTGAATGTATAACTGTTTTGTAGTTATTTTCATTATTAGACTTCATAGTGATAGATAACACAGTAAATAATATTGTTTAATTCATTGTACTGGAAGTTAGGTACTACTATCAAATTATTACTTATTTACTTACGCCTATAAAAATTATTGCTTTGGTTGTTAAAAGGAGCATCGGCCTCGTGACTTCCAAAGAATGTCGGCTTTCATCATGAGGCGTCATAATTCTTCCCTCAACTCCCAGGGCATTTTTTTAGCGAGTTAGTTTTCTACGGGATGGGGTCGCTAAACTCATGCTTAACCGTTCTCCTTTATCCGGGCTTGGAACCGTCAGTAGCCCCTGGAAGAGCTACAGGCGGACTTACTTAATCATGAAATTATCAGGAAAAACAAACGATTATTCACTCAAATACTCCTTTATTTCTAAACACTCAATGAAGACTTTTTAGTTGTTAAGTTAAAAAAAAGTCTTCAAAGTACAAAAGGAATTGATGTATTAAACTATATGAAAGAATATAATAATAATAAACCATTTCGATCATTTACCTTTCTTCCTTGTCATTAGTTATGGCCTTGTGCTCAGTTAATATATAGCGTAATGATAACCCTAATTAGAGGACTGTGACTTATTTACCGGACCAATAACGCATACGAACAGTCTAGAATACTTATCGACCCTTCTTTCTGACTAGCATTTCCTGTTAAGTTCTGAACACCAATGACAGCTTCCACTATGCCAATCATTTATTTCAAACATACTCGGTTTATATACCAGTCAAATAGACTACATCATACCATAAAATAGGAAATAACATTTATACAAGTTGAAGCATAAAAGTGGCTGTGATTATGAAAGACTGTACTTAATAAACTGAACATAAATCAAGAATGGTAAATCGTATAGTAATAGTCTATGGGTCAAAATGAAGCTTGTAATGAGAGGAACATACGTATATGAATAGTTTAGTTACTTGACAATTATATCTATTTATTTAAACACATAAATATATTTACAAAGGGGCATCAGATATATATGCGCCACATAAATCTCATTTAATTTGTGTGAGGGCTGTGATACTGCCCGGCTGCCCAGACCGAAGCGAGTTTTTTTCTCGGGGGGCCACACCCGGAGCCTTTGACCTAAAGATCTGATCTACAAGGCAGTGGAGCATCGTGAGGAGATGCATTCCCATGGTAGCCGGTGACCAACGATTGATTCATACGGCATTTGTTCCCTCAGGAGACTGGAACCCAACTCCCCTAGGTGAACTTTCCGTGTCCACCAATCTGGTTAAAGTGCCGAACATTCGCCTTTCGTCCTCTCACCCCTGCCACGAGAACGCAGTGGGTAGGACTTGTGTTGCAGAGGCTATATACGCGTGGCCATGTGAGAGCATTTGAGGAGGGACAACGGACTCTCCACACTCTCGGCCGTACAAGGGCATTTAGGGGCTAACAACTGTATAATAAAAATATATTTATCGTATTATTGTATAGATAGATCCCAACACTTACCATTCATAATACTGATCAGGATATAACAGTATCATTATTGAATACTTATGCAAATCATTATGTGGGAAATGTCATCTAAACTGAACCCTGCTTTTTGTAATCCTTCTGATAATTAATTAGTACTATGGATAAAGTATGTTCCATCTACTTAAACTCTGATGAATGGTTACTATACAGATTACATCTAATTCATTATTAATAATTCCTACATTCATATTTATTTATGTATGATTAATTAAGATAGTCCTGACGGATAAAAAGTGAATTTACAGATATCACTCCCCTATTTTTTGATATAGAATTCGATTAACACTAATGAAATAGACATCAATTCAATCGCTTTAGTTGATATGACCTTACTAATGAGTAGTATATTAGGGTATTTTATTTATTTAAACACATTAACATTGGTACAAATGTGGGGAGGGGCAACAAGATATGTGTCCGTACAATAAAAGTGTGATTGTGAAGTGATAGAGAAAGTAAGGTGAGTGTAAAAACAATTAACAGAAACTAGTGTATGAACGTGAAATTAAATAAATTCGGAGAGGTAGTTCAGAAGGGGTTTTGTGGAGATTTCAGTATTTTCATATTTGAAAAAAATGAGTCAGTTGAAGCTAGACCACCATGAAAAACCTGGAAGACACTGGACGGCCGATTATGTGACTCCTCAGTAGTGCGCATCCCCGATCTTATACTCGCGAGATTCGAACCCAGGATCTACCAGTCTCACACCAGAGAACTTAACCGAATCTCGCTGGTGCGGGATCGTGGATGCGCACTGAAGAGGTAGTTCAGTTAGGAAAAAATAATGATAGAAATAATTCTTTCAGTTATAGAAATTTCTATCACTTTTATTAAGAAAGTAAAAGGAATTCATAGCAGGACCGTACATGACCTCCATTCTTATTCATTTCTGATAATGTCTCAAGTCATTTGGTTGCACCATTTCTAGGACTCCAATCAGTGAGTCATGATGGACAAACAGATGCCTGTCCTACACATGGCTTTCTTTCATACTATGACAAAAGTTTTTGCGCTGAGCACTTTTTTTTCTGGGACGACATTCTTAAGTTCTATCCAATTCAAAGAAGTCGACGTTTCAAAATAATGATACCACTTGAGTTGTCATCACTTTGTCCAATTGCATGTTGTCGAACCTTTGCATTACTAACATGATATGCTACTGAATGTTAGTAATTCTCGGGAGAAAATGATGATCAAAAACACTTCTACGAAAAATGTGCTCATTTGACAAACACTTTAACAACAATGCAAAATTGTCATTAAAATAGAATAATATTTATAAATATTTCAGTGGTTCAAATGAAATAACTTCACCATTTTGCCTAATAATCTACTTACGGCATTTTTGTGAGTAGTAAATGAAATCTTTGATAAAAAAAACTCAAACCAGATTGCCGGGGAATATGTTGAAGGTAATCAAATTCAGTAACCAATTGTTTTATATATAGTTTATTTTCAATAACGTTTTAGGCATTAGACACCCAACTACTGTGAAAATAATCATTCAAAAATATGATATGTAGTATGTTATCGAGTGAAAATACTACTTAAATTAGGAAATAAGAGGTACTACCCTAAAATATTTTGATTAAACAACTAACTTAATATTAGCAGAGATGGATGGTAACTAATAATGGAATCCAGAATATGCGTTTTGGTCTAGTTAGGACTCATTTGTCGAATGTATCTACATTTCAAAGTTGCTGTTCATCCTGTTACTCAAACCCAGTACCATTTGCTTCGAATGCCATCGAGTTGTCCACTTAACTACGGAGTCTAGATTGTAGCTAGCTTGTTTGATGGGGTATATATCAAATCTGGAATACATGAACATCCAGCTGACAAGTCCAAAAAAACGTGTATCCTGGATTCTACTGCTAGCCACCATCCATCTCTACTTATAATACATGTTACTTAGGGTAGTATCCATTAATTCGTTAGTCTTTTCGAACTAACCAACTTGTAGTAAATTTATTGTCAACTATGAATAAAAAGGCTTAATTAGTGTTAAATAAGAATGTACACTAGACCATTTTTGTTAAATGGAATAACGCTCTAAGATTGTTGTGAACAAGAAGACGAGGGGGGACAATCGAATGTATTTAGGCAGAAAGTACAGAATATCTCAGTAAAATATGAGAACCATATTGTCAATAATTAATTTGTAAACTATCAATCGATTGTCTCAATATTGACTGTTCCTTCTGCAAATATTATTCCATCTTCTCTGATCTCACTGTTCATGCATTTTCATACCAATTCCGTCCTGTTCTCGTTCTCTCCTTATCGATGTTCTACTGAAATATATTCAGTGCCCGACCATCGTTATATAAGTAGCCCACACCACAGGATGAACTAAGTTGCTTGAGTTGTCTAACCTAATTATCATGAGATACCACACAAGTTGTTCCAATGGTATTACATGAACATCACACTGTGAATTGAATTGACTGAAGTTGCATATATCAACAACCGAATCTCATTTCAATTAGTTGATGATTTAACGGTAGCTGACTTTATCCCTTGGAAGTGGTATGATTATCACCTGCCGAAGTGACTCGAATTAAAATAGATCATCTGTCTAATGTTTTCCATCTTTAAATGAGATTAAGACATCATTCATATTAAATCATCTAATTTAAAACTTATGGAACATTATAAGAGATATCCGTCAGTGATCTTCAGTGCTGTTAGAGGTATGAAGGCAGTTATCACTTCCCAGTTGCTCACACCGTGGAAGGGTTCTTCTTGAGGTACCTGAAAAAGGGATTGGATTAGATGTGGTCTTAGTCACCTCAGAGCGTGACCGCAGTGCCCAAGAGACAACTGCTTGAGGTCGGTCACACACGACCTTTTCGTGAGTAATTTTTGTGTTAGCTCAGTACTTGTTGGGACCTTACCGCCAGAGACGGATATCCGTGGGATAAGGCGAAATGTGCATTTTTGGGGCGGACCTTTTTTAACGCCACCCCTCCTAGTGGGAAGGCAATATCGCTGTTATGCTGGTTGTCTAAAGGAAACACCTTACTGCCGTCACACCTCTGTACAGTTAGCACTACGACTTCGCCCTCGAACCTTCAGTTGCTGCTTTTAGTCTTACCATTCTCCAATCGACCTGTCTCGCATGGTAGGACCTTGAGGAACGATTATTCCAGCCAGTATAGCTCGATTGATTCATCACGACTGGTAGCAGCAATGGTCGGGTTACAATAGATATACAGGAAAATAAAGTGTAGATCAGATACTACTAATAATGTGTATGAATAATTTGTAGGAAAAAATGGAGAGATTAACTGAAATAGGACAATCTAATACATTCATTATCAAATAAAAGTTCTTTCTAGAACCGAAAAAGAAATTTATTAATAATATAAGGTTGTGTAGATTGTTGAATTATATTAGAATCACAAACCCCTCTTAGATAACTATTGAATACTTAGAATCACTGGATGACTGTTTCATTCCTATGTGAGAAGACTCTAGAATATGCATCGACAACTGATTATGTTTTTCCGGTTCTAGGATTTCTGAAGTACTGTCAAATATTTTGTTAATGACTTAAAACAAAAATAAATTTATATCATATTTACTGCAGTCAATGAGAGGTAGTCTCACAACATGGTAGATTGGTTGAAGTTAGACATATAAACCATTATATGCTAGATCAGGGGTCTAGAATTTAAGCGTTTGCACGCGAGATCAAAGGTTCTGAGTCCATTTACCGGATCCAAGATAGTAAACAAACACTGTCAAGAAGTCCCATACTTGGACGGAGCACTTGTCTAGTACTTCCTGATTTTTAATAGTTATCTAGCTAAGATCATTTCCTGCTTTAAACTGAATAAATTCTATGGTCTTCACAAACATCATCTCTATACGTAATTTACATTGATTCACTAGTAAATGCATAATTTACTGATTCAGTTGATGATATAATAGAATAAAATAAAACGAATACTAAAATATACTTTTCTTCTCTTATTGCTTCTTCTTCTTCATTCAACTGCCTTGCATGACTTATCCTATAAATGATAATAATAGACAAGATCTATCATGATCTAAACGATTAGCTTGTAGAAAAATTTTAGTATTTCACTTGGTAAACTAGTCTAGATTCACTTAGTATTGTTTGTTTGAATCTTCTCATTGATGTTCAGGACTAAAATTTGATCAGTTTCTTACTGGTATATGTGCATACTGTGCGTATTGCCTTGATTCATAAGCATTATAAGCAAAGATGGATAGTGGTTAACAGTGGAATCCAAGACGCGCGTTTCGTCCTGTTTGGTACTCGTCATCTAGGTGTACTTGCATCTCCAACAAACAGTACTAAATGAATTTAAACTTCACCCCTTTGCTCAAGCAAGTGGCTAACAGGACTCAGTAGCTGAGTGGATAACACGATGGTATTTGAAGCGAAAGGTACTGGGTTCGAGTCACAGAGTGAACATCAACTCTGAGATGCAGGTACACCCAGATGACGAGTACCAAATAGGACGAAACTGTCGTGAAACTGGATTCCACTGCTAACCACTATCCATCTTTGCTTATAATGCTTGTGAATTAAGGCTATATTGAGACAATACTCATAGTATGCACATATGCCAATTAGAGATTGATCAGTTGCAGTCCTAAGCATCAATAGGAAAGATTCAAACAAACAATACTAAGTGAATTGAAAAACAAATTGATGAAAACAGGTAAATCTAAAATGAAATTTTACCAGCTAAGACAAGCATTACCGTTAATCCTTCATAAGTTGTTATCTTAACTATTTTTTCCTTCTTGAAAATCTTCATGGAAACAATCTTTATTCATTTTTTTTTAAAAGAAAACTTTGTACTAGACAAGTGATTACCTTGGATCATTTAACCTTGAACTAAATAACATAAACATTTTTTTTTGGTAATTCAATAATCAAGGTTAATGGAGAAAGAGAGAAAGAAAGAGAAAGAGAGAAGGAGAGAGGGAGAGAGAGGTAGAACATAAATACAAATATTGGTACTACATTCGGTTAACTTGTCTATATTATGCAATGTTCAATTATAGAGTTTAGCATTGCTGATATGAAGAATTCAGACAAAATGTGAACTTTCAATTAGTTCCTTTTTTTTGATGTTTTTTTCGAGAGAGAGAGAGAGAGAGAGAGGGGGGGGAGAAGGGTATTCTGGAGGTGAATAATTTACCTTTCAATGTAACAAATGTAACAAATTATTTTTTTTTCTACACCAAAAAAAAATAGTTAGATCGAAAATTTCATAAACAAGATTCTGTTTTTATTTCCACCCAGATACATAATAAAAATTAAAAAAAAGATTTTTTTTGGTACACTTGATAATCAACTCGTTTGTTTATGTTTTTTTTCCTTATCCTGGTTATAACTATCCGAATTCGGTTAACCATACAAATAGATCATCATGTCAGAAAAGTTATCTTACTTTAAATTCATCAATATTTAAATAGATTGTTGTATTAAGGTAATAAACATATGTTTTTATAGGAGTTGAGATCATAAGTCAATCGAAGCTGTTCCATCTTATTTTGGGACACCTTCTCATGTTAATCAACATATTTTCACTAGTGACCGGCTTCAAAAGGTATTTCCTGGACTTCTAGTGAGAAGCAGTGACTAGTGGAGTTCACCCGGGTTGTTGTGAGATAGTAACTCACTGAAGACATTGGTGGATGTTTCGCTGAATTCCATGGATTAGTTGAACTAAGACATCAATACCGTTTGATGCTGGCTCAGTCGTCTGGAGGTTAATTGTTCACGTGCATAGCCTATATGTCCTGGGTTCAAATCTCGCAAGTCAGGATTGTGGATGCTCACTACTGAGAAGTCCAACAATAAGACGAAACGCATATCGAGTGCTTCCAGGTTATCCATGGAGGTCTAGATTCATTAGACTCATGATCTCAACTAATAAAATCACTATAAAATCCACAAAAACACCCTTCTGATATTTTTCTGGTTGACAATCGATTTTATGATGTATAGAATTCAAGATAGTTATGTATAAATGTCATTCAAAATTGTTATTAATAACCATATAAATTAATCTTATTGAAAGCTGAGATACAAATTTAACATTTCTTAATAAACTTACTTACGCCTATTACCATTTGTGGAAGATCATAGGCCGCTCATCAGCGTTCTCCATTCAACTATCTCTCGGGCAATCTATTTCCAGTCGTTTCCAGTTAGTATTCATCCTTTTCATGTCTGTTTCCAATTTCCGACGTAGAGTGTTATATGGTCTTCCTCTTTTCAGTTTCCTTTCAAGATTACAAGTTAGTGCTTGTCTCTTAATGTAGTTTGAAGATTTCTGCAATGTATGTCGCACCCACCACTTCCAAAGAGTTTTTCTAATTTCCTCTGCAAATGGAAGCTGTTTTGCTGATGGTATTCGGGCAACAAACATTCAGTATCTCACGTACACAATTGATTATAAATAATTGCACCTCATTGATGATGGTTGTAATAGTTCTCCACGTTTCAGCTTCGTACAGTAGAACTGTCTTGACGTTCGTATTGAACGTTCTCACTTTGATGTTGGTTCATAGTTGTTTCGAGTTCCATATGTTCTTCAATTGTAGGAATGCTGTGCTTGTTTCGCCAATCCTTTACGTCTGAATCGGAACCCCCTTTTTCATCAATGATGCTATCCGGAAACATGAATATTTCAATCTCTTGCCGAGTTTCGCGGCCAAGTGTGATTAGTTCGATGTTCTACGTGTTGTATTTGAGGACTTTGCTTTTTCCTTTATGTTTGTTGAGGACTAATGTTTCAGATGCTTCTGTCACACTGGTTGACTTTACCTGCATTTGTTCGTGTGTATGGCATAGATGTCTAGGTCATTTGAGAATTCCAAGTCGTATATTCACATCTAAGCTGTTCATTGTACTCCATGCTTCCTCTCATATGTGGAAGTCTTTATTACACCAATTAGTTTTATACATTATTTACGGAATAAAATTAGAAATAACTCTCACTTCTATTCATTTGTTCCACCAGGAATAAACCACTTATATGTACTCTTTTAAATTACAAATTAACTGTCTAAAAATTTAGCACTGGGATTAAGACCGAAGTTCTTCGGTTCGATCCTTCTAGGTGGGGTCAAAGATGCTTTGTTCCAAAGAATCTTATACAAACACGTAACAGTGCTACCTGGTTTCCACATGTAATCTAACTAAGACTAGACCGTGATGTAACCTGTGAACATTTTACAATCTACTTCAAAGTTGATTTATCTGTTGAAATTAGAAGCCAATCTTCACTAATAGTAAAACTTTACCAGGGAATTAGTTAAATTTATTATATTGGCTCTTGGACTTTTGCATTAATTCAGAATATGATGACAGATAGATTGCACCATGTTTATATTTAAGATTGAATAAAGTTCAATCTTTGTTGACATATGTACATCGTGTATGGAAGACTCGATATGATCATTATAAAGCAAGTTATACAGAATAGATAGATTTGTAGCTAAATGTGGAATTGAAAATGCATTTTTCGTCTTCATTCTCACTTATCATTACATATTTGTGAAGATGCTTGAAAGGGATCACAAAATAATAATAACGTTGGATTGAGAGAATTCTTCAACCAACCTTAAACAAAGGATTAGTTTCCCTTGAAAAAACGTATTAGATAATGAGACAGAATTAAAAATGAATAAAACATTTGGGCCCTGATTCACAAACTTTTGTGGTAACATAAGGTCTCATTAATTCAACTCTACCTTTTCACTATGTTATTTAACTTCGAACTCTAACCTTCTCAATAGCTAAATATGTATGTAGTGAACAAGAACATTGGTAGGGACAATCGAATCTATTTAGGCACACATTACAGACAATCTCACTACATTCTGGTAATTATACAGTCAACTTAGTGAAGAAAACACTAGTTGGGGGGGGGAATGTATTTAGGCTATCTAAATAATTCTGATAACCATACAATGGACAGTTAATTTGCAAATTAACAACCAATAGTTTCAATCTTCACTGTTTCTTCTCTAATTCCATTGTTTGTGTATTTTCCTACCGATTGCACTTCGTTTCGGTTCTTTCCTCATCGGTCTTCTGCCAAAATACATTCTATGCCTGACCAACATCATATACTACTTATATGGATATAAGTAGACCACATCACATGTATACTTTCTAGAGTTAATATTCACACCTTAGCTCGAATCCAGAACATTTAATTTACAAACTGTTTTCAAGTTTCAATATGAATACCCAACACTAAGATGTAGATATATCCTAAACAAACCCATCACCTAAATTTCACTATTATCTAAGTAGCATAAACAAATAGGGAAACTTAGATCTTTCCTAATAACAATCATATTAAGTATATCCGTTACTAAATTAATGTAATCCATGTAATTAGCTAATAGGATAAGGATTATCTTATACATGTTATACATGTTGTTTTGTTTATTATGTCACAAAAACACATACATAATTCAATTAGTTCAATGAAAACAATGTAGAATGTCATTATTAGTTGAATAGAAAGGGGTTGTTATGTATACAAACATCATTGTATGTTCCTATTACTTGTAGTTAAGGGGAAGAAGTACGAAGTTCAGTAAAGCGATCTCTTTACAACGAATTTATTATCAACCAGTGTAATCGTATACATATATATCTTTTTTTCATAGTTGAAAGCGTGAGTCAATTGAAGCTAGACCACCAGGGTAAACCTGGGAGCACTGACGGCCGTTTCGTCCTATTGTGGGACTGCTCAGTGGCAGTGCGCATCCACGACCTCGCCTCGCGAGATTCAAAACGAGAACCTACCAGTCTTCCACCAGAGAACTTAACCGATAGACCACTGAGTTGGCATCCGACGGTGTTAATGTCTAACTTCAACCAATCCACGAAGTTTGAGAAACCGTTCACCAATTGTCTTCAGTGCGTTGTTATCTAACAACAGACGTGGTTGAACTCTACTGTTCATTGCTTCCTACTAGAACTCCAGGACATGTCTCTTGAAGTTAGCCACTAATGAGCATATGATTATAAACAGAAGAGGTTTTGTGGACATTTCAGTATTTTCATAGTTTTCCATGGTGGTCTAGCTTTAATTGACTCATGATTTCAACTATGAAAATACTGAAATCTCCACGAAACTCCTTCTGTCTATCCTTTGTCATTATAAAGGTCATACATTTTTCACCATTAACAATGCACACATACACACACACAAAGTACATACACGTCGCTCATAAATCACGTTGACCGAAATGACGTGACATTGATTTAATCAGACCTGTTTTTTGATTGATCGTACCAAATATTCGTGTTGTTCCGTTGTACTATTTAAACTTGGATTAATGTTAATTTGGTTATTTATTCTCTGAGGAAGTGTCTTACACTGAGTCACGTAACGTTAAAAAATCTAACCAAAATGATGTAAAATAAAGATTAGAATACTAGATTACGTAATACGAATAATAATAAAAGATTTAATAAGTTAGTAATGAATTATAACTTGAATGTAGTAAGATGATTTAAATGTTTTTTCAATGGTTGAATTCATGAGTCAAATAAAGCTAGACCACCATGGAAAATCTGGAAGCACTGGATGGCCGTCTCGTCCTAGAATGGAACCGAAGGTCCTGAGTTCGAATCCTGAGAGTGGGATATACATATACGATTGCACAACTTGATAATAAATTCGTTGATAAAAGATCCCTTCGATTAACTTAATGTTTTCTCTCAATGTTTAAATGGGAATTATCTGTCAATTGAAGATATGCAAGAATCATTATTGTTAATGCAATAACTATTTTCTCTTTTTTTATTGACTTTATGTTTCCACCACATGTGCATACACATATGCACACTACGTGTTTTTCCAGTTCCATTTCTGTAGTTAACGAAGATTTAGGTGGGAATGACCGGTTTATTAATTAGTGCGAAATTACAGAATATCTTCGTGAAGTATGAAAACTATACATAGCTAGGAGTTCCCTACCGAAAGTGCTGTTGTGTGCTGCTGTGTCTAGCAACCGTTTCGAGAAAAATCCTAAAGGCTGCCAAGTCCACTTAAACTAATGTGGTCAGCATCAAATGTCGAACACTTACAAAGCTATTGATTTTTGGGAATTATTTACATCTACAACATCAAATACTACATTTACACATCTCCCATTAATTATCTCTTACGACCCTCACCGTTACCTCACCCTCGGTTTCATAAGAATTACTCTGTCTTTATATTCGTGTTCTCTTCCATTTGATCTATCTACTTCTAGACATTCCACTAATGATTGGTGTTACATACTACTTATATTTGTTGACATAAGTAGTATACACCCTATTTTCATTAACTAATTTCTACGTATTTAGATTATAATCAGTTCTAATTAATTTTCTTTCTCACTAGTGAATTATACTACTGATTTATTATTCATTAGTAGGTAGCGTTATTTTTCTCGATTTTATGATCTACAGCCTATTTTTTAAAATATTACGATCGACTAATCATATGTTTGAGTCATTTATTTTTCAAAGACAGTTGTAAGATATCGCCTTTTCATTCAAGATTTGATACATGAACGAAAATAGTTGTAGCTACCCAATTGATCGCCAACCTTCACCAATGTAGATGAATTCAAGATATTGAACATTGAGTAAAAGAGGTATTTATAGAATATATCTCTTGACTGGTTACAATGTGAAGGGATATTAAGGGCTGATTTACTGTAATATTGAAAAATTTATGCTGAGAACACCTCATTGTGAAAGACTTTGTACCATTATTGTTACGTACTGTTATTACTGAAATAAGTTATTGTCATAATAGTTTTAATAGTTGAATTCATGTGTCAATTGAATCTAAACCACCATAGAATATCTGGAAGCACTGGACGGCCGTCTCGTTTCTATATGGGAACCCTCGGAAGGGCTCATCCACGATCCCGCTCGCGGGATTCGAACCTAGGATCCACCGGTTTTCGCTCGCGGTCACTTAACCTCTAGACCACTAATTTGGCCGGCATCTAACAATGTTAATGTGTAACGAGTTTCAATATGAAGAAGTATCATTTTCGTTTTTACTGTCCAGCCTCTTCAATATTTCCAAATATTTGGACTTTTAATGAAAAAATCAATGAAACTCCAAAGCTTCTTGTTTTACTGTAACGAAATCAAGAGCAAAGAGAAAAATGATACTGGCTTACCTTCGTTATTGTTTTAATCAATTTCTTGGAAATCATATTTCGATTCAGCAACTATTATACATTACTAAGATAATCTTTGACACAAAAAAACCTTGTCCACACCACCTTACCATTTAGAGATGAGTCAAATAGACTACACTGTAAAGATCATTATCAGAAAAAAAAACAGAGTCCATACTTGACCAAAAACTAGAAGGCATGAAAACGATTGCGTCACATCTCACTGTGTTAACCAATTTAAATATGTATGTATGTGACATCACATACTTGGAGAGGAGTAATCATGATCTCCAAATTAGGATATCTGAACATGTACCAGAATGATGCATTTCTGTATTGGTTATTTGAATATTCTCAATGATGTTTAGGACTGCAATTGATCAGTCTCATATTGGCACATTTGCATCCTGTACGTATTGTCTCGATACTGCTTAAAGTCACAAGTATTATGAAAGGTGATGGATGTTGACTGGTGATGGAATTCAGAAACGCACGTTTGGTCCTATTTGGTACTCGTCAACTGAAAGTACCTACATCCCAGAGTTGATGTATATAAATAATTACAAAAACAAAATCCAATGACCTAATAAGAGGAGATGATGAACATTCATCATCCCCTATTCCCAAATACAAAGTTGAAACAGATCATAAAATTTATATTAACTCGACTTTTGTAGTATATAAAGTGTTAAATAGGGTATAATAAGGTTGACCAAAGTCTTGACCCCTCTGATGTATTCATAGGTAGTTTGTTCTCACCTTAAACCTACCCTACTAATATTAGTTTATTATCCACCATGATGAGTTTTCACATTGTTTTTCATGTTATTTTCTCACTGCTTTCTCGTGGCACCGGTGTTGTTTACGATATTAAGAGGACGGAAAGATAATGTCCGACGCTTTAACCGGGTTAGTGGGCACGAAGGATCCATCTAAGGGAGTTAGAAAACCCTGATTCCAAACCGATGGTGCACATGGGCTCCAGTATCCTGACGGAAAAAATGGCCTATGAATCAATCGTTGATCGCCGGCTACCATGGGACTGCATCTCCTTAAGATGCTTCACTGCTTTGTCATCCTTCATTTCTAGTCTAGCTTACCTTTTATTTTTAATATATCAATGTTCTTAACAAGTATATTATGTATAATCAGTTTGTTCGAAATGTATTGTGCTAATAATTATTGCATAGGTCCTGGGTTCTAATCTCTTGAGGTGGGATCGTGGATACGCACTGCTGAAGAGTCCCACAATGGGATGAAACGGCCATCCAGTGCTTCCAGGTTTTCAATGGTTATCTAGCTTCAATTGATTCATGATATCAACTATTAAAAGTACTATAATATCCACAAAGAAACCCCTTCTGAATTTACCAAATAGTTTTGATAAACTTCAGCTTCTTATTACACGATCCAAATTTACTAAAGAGACTAACTGGTTTAAATCTTAGATTCAACATGCAGGGTCATAATGTGTGTAGGACACAGAATGTACACACTAGATATTTAGATAAGAAGTTATTGAGCATATACCTCACTTTACTTTTCATAGGACCAATAAGCATGTATGTATGTGTGTATGGATGTGTATGTGTAAATGGTTAAATAAATATTTGATTGAGATCAAGAATGGATTATTGTTAGATCACTATTGAAAACTTGGAAGCCCTGAACTAAAGGTAAATATTTACTTACCTGTTTTATGATTGATATGATATGAATCCATGCAAACCAACTAAATATTACCATTCTTTTTTTTAATCAAGATACATGAATTCAGGATTATAACGTTTAAAACATACATTGAGTTGATTAGGAAAAAGAGATTTAATAAGTAACAAATTCAATTTTATAGTTGAATTCATGAGTCAATATAAGGTAGACTACCATGAAACACCTGGAAGCACTACAACAGTTTTGTCCTAGTATGGGACTACTCATGAGCGCTCATCCACGATCTCACACTCGTAATTCATATCTGGGTCCTTCAAAAGAAAACCTAAACTTCAGACCACTGAGCAGGCTGGCATTCCAAGGTGTTAATGCCTAACTTCAGGCCGATTCATCATTTTGTACAACCCTTCATCTAATGATTGTCTCACGCCCGACACAGATTGGACTCCACTGGTCACAGTTATCCACCTCATATAATGAATGAATGGTTGCTCGAAATCATGGATCGATTGAAGTTAAACATTAACACCTTTGGATGCAGGCGTTCGTACGCGAGAATAAAAATCCCGGGTTCGAATTCCGCCTGCAGGATCTTGGATATGCACTGTTGAGGAGTCCCATACTAGGCCATCTAGTGTTTCCATATTTTCGATAGTGGTCTAGCTTACATCAACTCATGAAGTCATCTGTGAATATTTAATCACTGACAAAGCACGTTCTATTAAACTACTGAGTTGAGATTCAATTATCAAAGTTGATTCACATATTGTTTAGTTGGAATTCGTGCTTGGCATAGAAGAAATTAGCGAAAGACATTGGATCTAGTTAAAACATACATTAAGGTAATCATTAAACTGCATCAAGATGTTATTCCTAACTCGGAATCCTCTAAGTTTAAGGAAAAAAAGTCAAACAGAAAAACATTGCGCCCGGGATTGGAGGCAAAAATTAAAAGACAACAATTTGAAAATAAGCCCAGGACATAGTGAGTTAGGGGTAATAAGCAGCTGTAACCATGTAAGTAATAATTCAGTCAATTATAAGTATAAGGCAATCATCTTCAGTGACAATGGATGATAGTCGTACTATTTTACGAACTGACTGAAGTATAAAATGTAAACTCTATGAATTCTATATAAACAGTCTTGAAATAACAACCTCGTCAAATGGTATAAGGGTTTTGGATGTTAAATGTTTTATAATAGTGAACAAGACTGACTATGAAACAAAATGCAAATAGATTCATAAGAATCACTACCGTAAAGATTCGCTTGTGACTAGTAGTGCTGATATAACTTATAGTGGTCACAAATCTAAATGAATTGGAATCATGTGTACTTCGTTTGGATGTTATATGATTTTAAGTTCGTCGGCAGGGAACCTTGTACTATGGTTTAGTGCTGTTTGATATTCATCACTAAAGTGTATCTGATGTCTTGATATTGAATAATACTCATTGACTAATCAACCTAAACATCTCAGTCAGACAGGAGGCTAGTCATTTCTTGATTTCCTCACTGCTTACCATCTCATACTATAAAACATGGTGACATAGATTCGTATGTCACAGGCAGATCCAACTCCCTGAACGTTGCAGGTGCTCCATCTTGACAAATGCCAAACAGTACAATAGCAATGTGCACGGTTTCCTTCTGACTACTTTTAACCACCTAACATGATTCCTATTCATTACTGAAAAGAATTTGTAGTGTTGAAGTAACTGTAACTAAGTAATATCAACAAAAGTAATGTTTTCATTGAACTACTCATCCTAACAATAAAATCTTCTCAACCTCTGATATCTCATTTAATTATGTGTAAATATATATGTTTACATTACATTCAGTTAATCAATTAGGATGCTTTATTGGTGTTCATTCAACTATATATGAATTCACTATTCAGTTAGATCGAATTTAACATTATCATTCAATTATAAAACTATTTGACATTCTTGACCTCGATAAACAAAAAAAGAATCTTGCAAGGCGAGATCGTGGATGCGCACTGCCACTGAGCAGTCCTACAATAGGACGAACCGGCCGTCCGGTGCTTCCAGGTTTTCCTTGGTGGTCTAGCTTCAATTGACTCATGCTTTCAACTATGAAAATATTGAAATCTCCACAAAATCCCTTCTGATAAAAAAAGAAAACTCAACTTTAACCATTGATTGTATGTATGATCAATTCAAACAGAAATAGGAGAACATGAATTCATTTTGTTCCAATGATTCTAGTTATTTGCTTATTATTATACGAATTACTGTTCCTAGATTATATTCAGTTTATTGACTACTGTCTCCCACGTTCACAGCCATAATTTGGCTTAATCTTGTACAAACGTCATTTTCTATTTTATGGTGAAATGCTGTCTGTTTGGTTGGTATATAAACCAAGTATGTTTAAAATAAATGATTCGCGTAACAGAAGCTGTAATTGATGTTCTGGACTCAACTGGAAGGGTTAGGCAGATAACGAACCAATAAGGACGCTAGGCTGCTTATACCTGTCGAACGTCATTCGTTTGGTACAGTGCTAAGATTGGTTAAGTCATATTTCGATTGGTGGATATATATATATATATATATATATATATATATGTCACATGATAAAAGCCGGGCACAAAATCACAACAAATTGGCGACGGGTTAAAGTCACATTAAGTATATAATATCATTCACAAGTGAAATGTCTGGCAGTAGAATGTTGAGAAGATCAAATTGAAGAGAACACGAATATAAATAGAGAGTAATTGTTATAACAATGGGAATGAAGTAATGATAAAGTTTATAAGAGATGAGCAAAAATGGATAGTGTCTAGCAGTGGAATCCAGGAGGCGTGTTTCGTCCTATTTGAGACTCGTCAGCTGGATGTACCTGCATTTCAGAGTTGATGTTCACTCTGGGACTCGAACCCAGTACCTTTAGCTTCAAACGCAATCGCGTTATCCACTTAGCTACTGAATCCTGATAGCCACTTACTTGTGCAATGGGGTGAAGTTTGAATTAAGGCAATATCGAGGCAATACGCACAGTTTACGCATATGCCAATAGAGACTGACCAGTTGCAGTCCTAACACATCAATGGGAAGATTCAAACAAACAATACTAAGTGAATTTATGAGAGATAATTGATGGAAGATATGTAAATTTTGTATTTAATATGTAGTTTTCATATTTCACGAAGATATTCTGTACGTCTGCACTGAGTATCAAATCGGTCTTCCCTACTGGAGTATTCCTTCACTACAAGTATTCCAACCAACATGAAGCCGAGATTAAACAAGATTTTATTGTCAACTACTTTCAAACAGACAAGTTTATCTAAGTTCAATAATCCATTGGAAAACACATTCTATGAATATGTATTTCAAACAAATATAAGAAGGAATTTTGAAGACGATGACGAATTTAAGGAAATTTTTGAACATAATATCTAAATCAAAACTAAACACAGATATACGCTTTAACGAATATTATCGTTAAAATATCGAAGAACTTTGATACAAAGTCCATTGAACATATTATTTCTTCACTAGTTGAATTCATGAATCAATGTAACCTAGATCACCGTTGAAAACTTGGAAGAATTTGACGATGAGTTCATCCTAGTACGAGACTCCTTAACTGTACACATCAACGAACCGTCATTGGGGAATCGAACCCTAAACTTTCGGTCTCGTGAATGAATGCTTAACCATTAGACCACTGAACATATGATCAATGTATCATTTGTACTGTTAAAAGTTGTAAAATCAACTGATTAAAATCAAAAGGAAGTAAAATGTTTAACAAATGACGATTTCAAATAACCATTTATTTGTTTAACAAGGGTCATGTTTATATCACAAATAATCTTGTTTTGAATTACGTCATTTTCAATGCTTAGATGATTGGTGTATAACGTAATGAATGTTTCAGGTTAAAGGACTGAATTCAAGTCTTAGTATGAACATGAACACTAGGATCAACATATCTCCAGCTGATGAGTCTCACATAGGACAGAATGTACAGTCTAAATTCTACTACTAACCGCAATCTATCTACTCTATAAATAATTTTCATAAAAAGACAACACTCATCCAATTTATACAATATACACTTATCTCAATAAAGACTACCCGAAAAATTCTATTCTGAGTGCTGACGATGGAACATTCCAATCCTTGCTAATGATGAATATATATTATTGTTACTACATATTGATATTATGCTTCACTGATCATCTTTGGTCAATATGAAATCACGAAAGTACTTAATTGACCTAATGAACTAACTTATTTTTTCTTCATTAAAAAGTGTTTTTTTGTTAACGCCAATCTTTCTTTTACTCATTGTTCAATATTTCAATATATAAGATGCTTTATCAGAAGGGGGTTTTGTGGAGATTTTAGTGATTTTGTATAGTTGAAATCCTGAGTCAATCTAAGCTGGACCACCATGGAAAACCTGGAAGCACTGAACGGCCGTTTCGTCCGGTTTTGGGACTCCTCAGCGGTGCTCGCGCGCGAGACTATTAGATCCTGGGTTCGAATCTCCCTAGGCAAGGTCGTGGATGTGCACTACCACTGAGCAGTCCCGCAATAGGACGAAACGGCCATCCAGTACTTTCAGGTTTTCCATGGTGGTCTAGCTTTATTGGACTCATGATTTTAATTATATAAAATATAAAGTGCTTTGTTGATTTTTGTTTGACTGAGAAGATTAATTCATTATGAAGATTATCTTTATTTCAGCTTGATTTCAAATGATAAAATAATTTTTTTTACTGATAACTTCTAGATCGATGAACTCCAGCTAAGAGCACTGAACGTTCTAGGTTCGTTTCCTTATTTGGTTATGCATGTCGAATTGTGAGAAGTTCAACCTTTTAAAAAACAAACAGTTGATTATTCCTATCACGTTTTCATTAGTTGTCTAACTAAGGTCAGTCTGTGTAAATTACAGAATCTCATTATTATTGTTTTCAAAATTATACTGTACAAAATGAGACCGTTCAGCTACAGAGGTCAGCGCACTGGCAGGCTCGACAATTCGACGAATAGTGATACATAGAATAGGATAGTCTGTAGTATGGCGAGTAGAATAATAGCTAGTGAGACTTATTAAAGAGGGGACGAGTATGGTGTATGCTACTTAAACAGAGAGATATAATTAGCATGTATCAAGAATTGAAAGTAGGATTCTTACTGACAGAAAACTAACATGAGAACAGAGAGAGAAAAACTGAACCAGTTCACATATCAACAAAAAAAATAAAAGAGCGATGACGTTTCCTAGGTCTAATTCAATGAAGACGTGCAATTAATGTATCTAATGTATCATTTTCATATTTTGCAAAAACACCGTGTGATTTGTTACGTAACATAAATTGGATTAAATTCACCCCATTGCACAAGCAAGTGCGTAACAGGACTCAGTAGCTGAGTGGATAACGCGATGGCGTTTGAAGCGAAAGATACTGAGTTCGAGTCCCAGGGTGAACATCCACTCTGAAGTGCAGGTACATCCAGCTGATGAGTCCCAAATACGACGAAACATGCATCAAACTGGATTTCACTGCTAGACACTATCCATCTTGGTAAATTGGTTTAGTTTAACCAAGTTCTCATTCATTACGAATGTAAATACATTGACTGAATTCTTATTATGCTAATCTTACTTACTTACTTACTTACTTACGCCTGTTACCCCTCGTCGAGGAGCATAGGCCGCTCACCAACATTCTCCATCCAACTCTGTCCTGAGCAATCCTTTCCAGTTCTTTCCAGTTAACATTCATCCTTTTCATATCTGCTTCTATTTCCCGAAGTAATGTGTTCTTCGGCCTTCCTCTTTTCCGCTTCCCTTCACCATTCCAAGTTAGGGATTACCTTGTAATGCACATTGGTGATTTCCTCAATGTATGTCCGATCCACTTCCAACGTCTTTTCATAATTTCCTCATCAGCTGGAAGCTGGTTTGTCCTCTCCTATAGTAGGCTGTTGCTGATAGTATCCGGCCAATGGATGTTGAGTATTTTGCGTAGACAACTGTTTATAAATACTTTTACGTTCTTGATGATGGATGTAGTAGTTCTCCACGTTTCAGCTCTGTACAGTAGGACTGTCTTGACGTTCGTATTGAAGATCCTCACTTTGAATTTAGTTGACAGTTGTTCTGAATTCCAAATGTTCTTCAATTATAGAAATGCTGTCCTTGCTTTGCCAATCCTCGCCTTTACATCTGCATCCGAACCTCCTTGTTTATCAACGATGCTTCACAGGTTTTGAAAGTTTCCACCTCTTCCAGAGTTTCGCCATCAAGTGTGATTGGGTTGATGTTCTCCGTGTTGCTTTTGAGAATCTTGCTTTTTCCTTTGTGTATGTTGAGGCCTATCGATGCGGAGGCTGCTGCTACATTTGCTGTCTTCATCTGCATTTGTTCGTGTGTATGAGAGAGGAGGGCTAGGTCATCTGCGAAGTCCAAATCATCTAATTGATTCTGACATGTCCATTGTATTCCGTATTTCCCGTCAGATGTCGAATTCTTCATAATCCAGTCAATCATTAGAAGGAAGAGGAATGGGGAGAGTAGACAGCCTTGTCTGACTCCGGTCCTT
This sequence comes from Schistosoma mansoni, assembly GCF_000237925.1. Taxonomy (NCBI): domain Eukaryota; kingdom Metazoa; phylum Platyhelminthes; class Trematoda; order Strigeidida; family Schistosomatidae; genus Schistosoma; species Schistosoma mansoni. The sequence continues at coordinate 329,338 of NW_017386067.1, forward strand.
ACTGGAAATGCACCTGTCAGCTGTCCTCCATGCACCACTTTGCACTGTAGTCCATCGTATGAGTTTTGGATAATGTTGACAATCTTCTGAGGAACTCCATAGTGTCGAAGAAGTTTCCATAATGTTCTCCTGTCCACGCTGTCAAACGCCTTCTCATAGTCAATGAAGTTGACGTATAGTGATGAGTTCCACTCAACTGATTGTTCAACGATGATCCGTAGTGTCGCAATCTGGTCTGTGCACGACCTATCCTTACGGAATCCAGCCTGATGATCCCTAAGTTCGGCGTCTACTGCGTCTTTCATCCGATTCAGCAGCACTTTGTTGAAAACTTTTCCTGGTACTGATAACAAACTGATGCCTCTGTAGTTTTCACATTTGCTCAGATCTCCTTTCTTTGGTATCTTGATGAGATATCCTTCTTTACAGTCCATTGGCACTTGTTCCTCTTCCCAAATCTTCTTGAATAGAAGGTGAAGCATGTTTGCAGTTACTTCAATGTCTGACTTCAGTGCTTCTGCTGGTATATTGTCAGGTCCTGCCGCCTTCCCACTTTTGATTTGTCTGATGGCCATCTTGAATTCTCCGATCGTTGGTGGAGTGACATCTATAGGAAGGTCAGTGTGTGCTGCTTCGATGTTCGGTGGATTCAATGGGGCTGGTCTATTCAGCAGTTCCTCGAAGTATTCTGCCCATCTTTTCCTCTGTTCTTGAATCTCAGTGATTGTCTTTCCTTCCTTGTCCTTGACTGGTCTCTCATTTTTACTATATCTCTCTGCCAATTTCTTCGTTGTATCATATAGTTGTCTCATATTCCCCTCTCTTGCAGCTTTTTCCGCCGTCGTTGCTAGTTCTCCCATGTATTTCTGCTTGTCGGCTTTAATGCTTTTCTTCACTTCCCTGTTTGCTTCTGCGTAGTTTGCTTGTGCTTTGACTTTCTCTGCTCGTGTTCGGCTGTTGTTAATTGCTAGTTTCTTGTTCTTCCTTTCTTGAATTTTGTCCAGGGTTCCCATAGAGATCCATTCCTTGTGATGATGCTTCTTAGGACCAAGAACCTCCTGACACGTTGAAGTTAGTGCTTCAACGTCTGATTATTGAACGAAACTGGTATTAAGATAGTGGTTGGAGGTGGTCAAAAGGAAACCCTGAACCCGGATTTCGTGCTACTTGGCACTCGTCAGCAAGGTGTACCTGTAATCTTGAAGGAACTGGTACCGCCTAACAGATTCGATCCCGTGTCACTAGGCTTCACAGTCAGAGACGTTACCACTGAGCTATTCGGGCTGCGACCGACCTCATGTAGGACTGAGATGTAATCACAATTGATTGGTCACCACCCAGTGATCAATCAATTGTGAAACTGGTATTATTCTCAACTTGTAACATAATTTGAAACTTCAACTCAGTTTTCAGTAGATGGTTTGATAATTGATAACTGATATAACTTTGAATGGTTCTTACTTCATTCATTTTTACCGTTTTGTTTTTGTTTTTGATACATTCATTGTAGTGGAAATCATTGACAGTTATATTGTAATAAGATCACCAAGAAGAAAATTGAATAACTTTTTGATATATATGTGTATTAGGACATATTGAATTATATAATCATGATCATGTTAGTAAATTTTTAAGCTTTTGTGCATGAAATTCAAATGTCATTTTGGTTTTTACTACTTAAGTCGATAGAAATAAGTACTATGTAACACTAATTGGAAATGGAAAACCTGACAGTTGAAGGTTATGAAGGTCAACTTGAAGAAAACAGAAAAAGAAATAGAAAGGAATTGTGACTTGGAAGAATCATAAAGAATGTAAAAGACAAATGATGGAATCATGCAAATGAAGTATTCAATGTATGGTTCTTATACTATACCAAGAGTTGTCCCTCCCCTTTTAGTCTTTATTCATTACAGATCAACTGGTTCAAATTCATTTTATGCTATGCAACTGATACATCTACTTGTAATTTGAGTCAATCATAAAGTAAATTTCCTTGATATCAGATAGTGAAAATAATTTAAAGTTTCAAATGGTTACAGATAATTGACAAAAAGATCTATCTATAGTCTTGAGCCAATTGATGTTCCATGTAGGATTTAAACCCGCTTGATTCAGTTTCACAGCCATAATTTTAAGCATAATATACTAACCACAATTCAACTTTGTCAACAGAATTCAATCAGCTTTGAAAAACTATATGGACACAACAACAAGTAATGTTGAGTGATTATTTAAATGAAAGCCATATTTAGAAGGAGTTTTGTGGAGATCTCAGTATTTTCATAGTTGAAAGCATGAGTCATTTGAAGATAGATCACCAATGAAAACCTGGAAGCACTGGACGCAGTGACCAAAGGAGTTCAAACCACGTCTGGTGTGAGATAGGAACTCACTGAAAACAACTGGTGAACGGTTGCTCAACTTTATGGATTGGTTGAAGTTAGACATTACACCATTGAATGCTGGCCGACTCAGTGGTCTAGTGGTTAAGCGCTCGTGCGCGAAACTGATAGGTCCTGAGTTCGAATCTCGCGAGGCGGGATCGTGGATATGCATTGCTGAGAAGTCCCATAATAGGACAAAGTGGCCATCCAGTGCTTCCAGGTTTTCAATGGTAAGACAAACACAAAGCCGTGTAAAACCTAGTGTAAGTTCTTTATTTTAACAGTCACCGTTAAAAAGTAACTACTAAGGAGTCATAAAACACACCAAGGACACTTTCAGAGTTACTTATCATACACTTGTTATTGTTAGAATTCTTTAGTTTAAACTGCCACAGGGACTTATCAGCTGGATATATCTGCATCACAGAGTTGATGTTCACTCTGGGACTCGAAACCAGTACCTTTCGCTTCAAACGCCATCGCGTTATCCAGTTAGCTACTAAGTCCTGTTAGCCACTTTCTTGTGCAGTGGGATTAAGTTTGAATTCATTTAGTATTGTTTGTTTGAATGTGAAGATCTTTGCTTACAATCTTAAATAAAGTTTTATAAAATGTCTAAAGATCAGAGATCGTACGTGCTTGGTGTTCAAACTTAACTCACCCCCCTAGGGATAAAGTAAATTGATAACAGTTATCTCCATAATATTGACTGATCTATTGAACTTACATGTCAACACATCAGTAGTATACGTAGTCCTTTCATTTCATATTATGTTCAGCTGAAAGAAATTACACAATATACTAGATCTTTAATCAATTTTTTTATTATTTAGTTTCCGATTGTATCTATGTTTGTTTCTTATTGATAAACTTCTATAACCTGTTCTGTTTTTCTTTTTGAATCTTACAGCCACATGAAGGATTTGCATTTACATTGGGTAAGTTAAATTCAATTTCATTCCAATGAAAATTAAAATTTTAATAGTTGAGATCATGAGTCAACTGAAGTTAGACCACCATGGAAAATCTGGAAGCACTGGATGGCCGTTTCGTGCTACTGTGGAACTCTTCAGGAGTGCGCATCCACGATCCCGCCTCAAAACGGCCGAATAGTGCTTCCAGTTTTTTCATGGTGGTCTAGCTTCGATTGACTGATGATCCTAACTGTTGAAATTACTATAATATCCACAAAAACTACCTCTGAAAATTAAAATATTGATAAAATGTAACAGAGAGTGAGATAGAAAATTTAAAAAAAATAATTTATCGAACGATGTAAACTAGGCTCTTAGATGATTGAACGTAGTCAGCAACAAATCTTGGAACTAAGTTCCATGTTGATTGATACTTATTAGCAAGATGTCCTTGTAATGTTGTATGAACTTATGCTCAGTATAGGATTCGAACCAGAAACAGTCACTACCTTAGTTGTGAAGAATGTCGCTGATATATTCGGCCTCCCATTCATCTATTGTAGTGCTGAGATATATACAATGGTTGGTCACTTAATAGTGGATAATAACATGTCTGTCTAGGTATTTAGCATAAATCTAATTCTATTGATCAAGATCCTTATTTTTAGTGTTTAGATCCCAAATTTAAGCAAATGCTTACAACTTCATGACATGTGAGAGTGAATGTTTGTTCTGTGATCTTACTTGGGTACACATGACATATGAAGTAGATGTTGATGATTTTGTATAAATTGGAGATTAAATCTAACACTTACATACTCCTGTTACCATTCGTGGAAGATCATAGGCCGCTCATCAGCTTTCTCCATCCAACTATCTTCCAGGAAATCCATTTCCAGTTGTTTCCAGTTGCTATTCATCCTTTTCATGTCTGCTTCCAATCCCCAACACAGTGTGTTCTTTGACATTCCTCTTTTACGTTCCCCTTCAGTATTACAAGATAGCACTTGCCTCGTTATACAATTTGATGATTGCTTCAATGTGTGTCCTATTCACTTCCAATATCTTTTCCTAATTTTCTTCTCAGATGGAAGTTGGTTTATTCTCCTTCATAGTAGGTTGTTGCTGATGGTATCCGGTCAACAAATTTGAGTATATTACATAGACAACTGTTTATAAATACTTGTACTGTTCCTTCTGCAAATATCAGTCCGTCTTCTCGAATTTCATTGTTCACGCATTTCCTACCAATTGCGCTTCATTCCCGTTCTTTCCTTATCGGTTTTCTGCCAAAATACATTCTATGTCTGACCATCACCATATACTTCTTATGAGGATCTAAGCAGACCACACCACAGTATTAATTCTTCAAGTTTCATCTTCATAAAGTACTCCGGAAACCCAGAAATCTTCAAGATACATTCACAGACCTACAATAAAAGTATATAATAACTCAACTATTTAAATTTTAAGCTTGATTAATTCGATTAAAACAATGACCATTTTGTATACTTCATTTGATTTCTTTCATTATTGGGTAAAGCTTATCAACAATCAACTTTGATATTTCCCAATTCAAAGTGATTAGAACAAATTAGGGTCATTTGATTTCGACGTGTATATCACATAACTATTAGTTTTTATGGTTAAATGAAAAACACACTCACTTACTCACTCACATTATACATATCTATTTGGTGAATGTAAATATTAATCGAAGTGTAAGATACTACTTATATCTATCTATCTACTGAATTAGTCCAGATTAATTATCTTGATTGAGTAAAGTTAATATATATATCATATTGGGTTAAATTTGAACTTATGATGTTTTTTTATCAGATATAAACTTAACACATATTATAATTGACTTAGAAATATCAGTTAAGCGTAAATAAAAAAAATCATCATTGTGAATAGAGTGAAGTATAGGGATTAATTGTGCGAATGGAAAGTTTGTGGAGATTATAGTAATTTAAATAGTTGAATTTATGAGTTGACTTAAGTTAGACTACCAATAAAAACTTGGAAGCATCGGACATCAGTGTTGTCATAGTATGGGATTCCTTAGCAATCCGCATCCACCATCCCGACAGCGGGATTTGAATTCAGGATCTATGGTTTAGCATCAGAACGCTTAACCTCTAGACCACTGTGCCGATCGGCATCTAACGGTGTTAATTTGTAACTTCAACCAATCCATGAAATCGCTCTACCGTCCATCATTGTCTTCAATAAGTTATCACCTCATAAGGGACACGGTTGAACTTCATTGGTCAATGCTTCTCACTAGAACTCCAGGAAATCTATCTTGAAGTTCGTCACTAGTGAACACATGATTATTATTATGAGAAAGGGGTTTTTGTGTAGATTGAAGGAATTTTTACGGTTGAATTCATTGGTTGATTTAAGCTGATGAGTCCCTTACTAGGACCAAACGGTCGTCCGGTGCTTCCAGGTTTCCAGTAGTGGCCTAGTTTCATGAAGAGATACACTTTGAGGTTAAATATCATTTACTAATTAACCATAAAATCTACCATTTTACATTTATTCAATTTCCATTAATGAATAACTGAGTGAAATTTGGAGATTAAAGTGAGGTATACAACATTTTGTGTTCAATTCTTATGGGTTGATATCAAAGGAACGAATATGGAATAATGCGACAGATCTTGAGTCATGGTAGACCTTGGCTAACAAGGTTCTGTCTAATCTTCAATGATTTCTTTTAATTGTAAGACATGTCCAAAATTTGTCACTCTTGGCATTTTGTTTAGGATATTAAGCTAGCCAGAAGTGATATGATATGCCTAATACAATTCCTAATCATCTTGGTATCACAACCTCATCAACTTTAATTTTATATTATCCTACATCTAAAATTACTACTACTTATAAGATGGTTCTAATTTACTCAATCAATACTCGTTAACCAGATAATACCGTCCTATTTACCTTTTCAATCTCTTAGGATCATACTGTATAACCATGAAAAAACCAATATCACATTTCACGTTTTTGACTGATATATATCTAGTTGAAATAGTGAGTCAATTGAAGCTAGACCACCATGGAAAACCTGGAAGCAGTGAACGGCCATTTCGTCCCATTGTGGGACTCTCCAGTAGTATGCATCCACGATCCTTCCTGACGAGATTCTCACCCAGGACCACTATTGGAAACCTGCGAGTACTTAAGGACCATTTCATTCTAGAATGAAACTTGACAACAGTGTGCATCCACGATTCGAAATCATCTGATGATGGTTAAAGTTAGGTATTAATATCGTTGTATCCTATCTCAGTTGTCTAGAACATAAGCGTTCACTTGCAATAACGAAGGTTTTGAGTTCTATTTTCACTTGTTGGGTCTTAGATGCCAATTTCTGGAAAGCCCAATACTAGGATGAAATGACTCTTCAGTATTCACAGTCTTTGAGTAATGTTCTAATCAAGATCAATTCATCATTTAAACCTTGAACATTCCATAATCACCACAGTTCCCTAATACATACACTCTTTTATTCCAATTGTTTTTAGAAAAAATCCCTGAACATTGTGGTCGTAATGCATTTGATAATGAATGGCGTAAATATTTTGGTAAACCAATTAATAAACGTATTGTTGGTGGTAGTGCTACAGCATATGGTGAATGGCCATGGTTAACATCATTAATGTTTTATCAAACAGCGGAACAAGTTAAAAAACAAAAAGAATTACAAATAAAATCGGATGAAGAAGAATTAGAATTCTTAGATGAAATTAATAAAAATGAAGAAATTCTAGAAGAAATTGATTCATTTATACCACCATCACTTGTTTATAATTATCCAGATGGTAGTCGACGGTTTCATTTATGCGGTGGTACATTAATACATCCACAATGGATAATGACAGCAGCACATTGTTTTTTGTAAGTTATTTGTCGTTTTAATTTGTTTTTGTGTTGATTGTTTGATCAGTCACATATTGGTATATGTGCTTCCTATATGGATTGCCTTGCTATTCCCCTATGAATCACAAGTATTATAAGCAGAAATAGATGCTGACCGGTACATCCAGCTAACAAGTTCCTAATAGGTTGAAACGCGCGTCCTGGGTTCCATTGTTAGCCACTATCCATCTTTGCTTATAATGCTTGTGATTTAAGGTAGTATCGAGGCCGTCCGTACAGTATGCAAATATGCCAAAAAGAGAATGATCAATAGCAGTCCTAAACATCAACCGGAAGATTGAAGCAAACAATACTAAGTGAATTCAAAAATCACCCCATTGCACAAGCAAGTGGCTATCAGGACTCAATAGCTGAGTAGATAACGCGATGGCGTTTGAAACGAAAGGTACTGGGTTCTAGTTCCAGAGCGAACATCGACTCTCAAATGCAAGCACATCCAGCTGACGAGTCCTAAATAGGACGAAACGTGCATCAAACTGGATTCTACTGCTAACCACTATCCATCTTTGCTTACAGTGTTTGTGAAATAAGGCTATATCGAGGCAATACGCACAGTATGCAAATATGTCAATTAGAGACTAATCAATTGCAGTCCTAAACATCAATGGGAAGATTCACACAAGTAATACTGAGTGAATTTAAAGTCCAAGAGGTTTTCATTAATTCAATGTAACAATTCATGATATTCGTTTTATTTCCCATGTGACATTTGTCAATGGTTTTATTCTTAATGTAACATTTCAGTCAATAAGATAATGAATTTATATTCTCTAGTGTGATTTTAATTCAAATTAATACTAGGACGAAACGGTTATCCAATATTTCTGGGTTTTTCATGGTTGTCTAGCTTTAATTGACTCATCAATTCAATTATTAAAAATTTATATCAGAAAAGGTTTTTGCGGATATTACAGGAATTTTAATAGTTGAGATCATGAGTTAATTGAAGCTAGTCTACAATGGAAAACCTGAAAGAACTGGACGACCTTTTCGTTCTATTGTGGGACTCCTCAGCAGTGTGCATCCACAACTCGAGCCCTTCTCAGTGATCTAGAGGTTGAGCGTTGGCGTACGAGGACAAAGGTCCTGCGTTCGAGTCACTCTTTCAGGATGTGAACTACTGAAGAGTCCCGTACTAGGATGAAACGGCTGTTCAGTGCTTTCAGGTTTTCAGTGATGGTCTGGCTTAGATCGACTCATGAGTTCAACTGTTAGAATCTATAAAAGTTAGAAATATAAATTATTAGGTAACAATTAATCTATACAAATGTTGAGTTGTTATTGGACGATCTGATGTCTTTCGATCCAATCCTACCTGGGATTATGGACCCAACTCCGAAAAAGTACCATACTAGGATCAAACAGCTTTCCAGAAATTCCTTATCTTCAATGATCATCCAACTAGGTTGTATCAAAGATATTAATTAATCAGATTCTCAAAACCTTGTTCAGTTTAATCTAATTTAATTCATTATAACAAAATGTATCCATTCATTAACTTCATAAATTATTTGATTTATATTTTACCTAATAATTTAAAAACGTAATCCACCTTAAATGGTTGAAATCATGAGTCGATTGAACCTAGGCCAACACGGAAAACCTGGAATCACTGAACAGCAGGGTCGTCATAGTATGGAACTCCTCAGCAATGCGTATCCACGATTCCGCCCGCTGAATTTGAATCCAGGACCTTCAGTCTAGCGCGACAACGCCTAACATCTAGACCAGTGAGCTGGAATCCAATGATACTAACTTTGACCAATCAAAAAAATTTTGCCTACATCCACCATTGTTTTCAATGAGTTACCGCCTCATAACAGACCCGGTTGAACTTCATTGGTTACAGCTTCTCATTAGAACTCCAAGAATTCTATCTTGAAGTTAGTTACTAGTGAACATATGATGATTATTATGAGAAAGGGAAAATTGTAGAGATTGTAGTAATTTAATTGTTGAAATCATTAGTCTATCTCTAATCTACTCATGATTTCAACTATTCAAAATTATTACAATCTCCACAAAACCCCCCTTTCCTCATAATCATCCATTTTCAATCAAATGAAAAGTTAAAGAAAAGCTGTAGTTTCTCGTTTGTTTATTCAACATTTTGCGTCTTTAACTTAAACAAAGAAAAAAAGCTACATCATATGTATCTTGAATAAACATGAATATTGTAGCGTTATTATGATTATCTCCATTCATTCATATGTAAATAATACAATGGTCAATATCAATCAATCAGAGGGTCAGAAACATTTTAGAAGGGGGGGGGGTTGTGGAGATTCTAGTAATTTTTTTTACATAGTTGAAATCATGAGCCCATTGAAGTTAGACCACCATGGAAACACTGGAAGCACTAGACGGTCGTTTCGCCCTATAGCGCAATGCTGGGGAGTTCCACATTAAGACGAAACAGCCATCCAGTACTTCCAGGTTTTCCATCGTGATCTAGCTTCAATTGAATCATGATTTCAACTATATAAGAAAAAACATTTTATTTACAAAACAAAAAGTAACTCATTTGTTTACAATCAAAATCTCTTATTTAAGTGTGTGTGTGTGTATGTTTTCTCCTCTTTTTGGTTAGATAAAACAAGAGTAAATACACAGAAACAATCATTGAGTAAACTAATTCAAAGCTGAACTAAATTAAATTCGTAATGAGTAGTATATTTAAACTAACGTGGAAATTAGAAATCAGGGAGGAGGAGGAGGGGGGAATGAAAGCGTTAGAATTGTAAGGAACATTTGAAAAAGAACTATTATGAATTTTATATAGTTGAGATCATGAGTTAATTGAAGCTAGTTCACAATGGAAAACCTGGAAGAACTGGACGGCCTTTTCGTCCTATTGTGGTACTCCTCAGCAGTGTACATCCACGATCCTACTTCGAGAGATTCCAACCTAGAACCTGTCACTCTTGCGTGCTGAGGAGTCTCACAATAGGACGAAACGGCCGTCCAGTGCTTCCAGGTTTTCCACGGTGGTCTAGCTTCAATTGACTCATGATTCCAAACAGATATAAAAAAAATACTAAAAAATCTCCACAAAAAACCCCCTGATAAAAGATAAGTTTTGATTAGGTAGATCATAACGTAGATCATAAGCAATAACATTTTTGTATTGATTGTTTGAATCTTCCCATTGATGTTTCGGACTGCAGTTGATTAGTCTATTATCAGCATATGTCCATCCCGTGCGGATCGCTTCGATATTGCCTTAATTCCCAAGTATTATAAGCAGAGATGGATGGCGGTGTTTCGTTTTATTTGGCACTAGTCAGCTGGATCTACCTGCATCCGAGTTGATCCTCCCTCCAGGACTCGAACCCAATACCGTTCATTTCAAACGTGTTCATGTTATCCTGTTTCAAATTATAGTCAATCTTTCTATCTATCTTGTATTCATGTTTATTTTTTTAGCCCAAATCCATTTTATCCACATCTATCAGCGAATCCATCAAGTTGGATTGTACGAATTGGTGAACATGATATGTTGAATGAATCAATGGAACATTACGATATGTCTGTGGCACATGTTTATGTACATCCACAATATCAATGTAAGTTATTCGTGTTTATGATTAGACAATTTTACAGTTTTAATAATCATGTTAGGATGGTTGAAATATTTGCATTATTCGCTAATATTATGTAATAGTGTGGTGGATGCTACTTATGTAACATTAATCGGAAGTGGAAAACCTGATAGTAGAAGGTTATGAAGGTCGACCCGAAGAAAACAGAAAAGGAAATAGGAAGGAATTGTAACTTGAAAGAAGCATAAATAATCTAAAGGACAACTTATGGAATCTTGCAAACAAAGTATTCAATGTATTGTTCTCATATTTTACCAAGAGTTTCTGTAATCCCCTCCTGAGTTCTCATTTAGTACAGTAGGATCAGTGAAAATATCTTCAAGATATCTTAGCAATGCATTACCCGTATACGACAACACTCAAAAAGCAAATACACCATAATTAAATTCCAAGATAAAAATGGTATCGTCTATTCAGTCTGTTGTTAATCATCGTTATTTCCTACCACCGTGGTGAATGAACACTTCAATAGAAAAGATCAGTATATTTTTAAATGAGAGATTACAGACTTCTTTCGTAAAATGCAACAATCATACCTTAAAGACTTCATTTGCAAATCTTTCATCAATTATCCTTTACATCCTTCATAATTCCTTCAATTCACGATTCGTTTATATTTTCTTATCTGTTTTCTTCAGTTTAATCTTTTCAACCTTCTTCTATGAATCATTCAATTTCTGACTAGTGTTACATACTACTTATATCTGTCGATAGAAGTAGCATACACCACAAAATATTATTCAGCCAATTTGTTAATTAAAAAATTGTTATTCTCATATTCGAAATCATGAGTCAATTGAAGCAAGACCACCATGGAAAACCTGGAAGCACTGCACAGCCATTTCGTCCTATTATGGGACTACTAAGCAGTGCGCATCTACAATCCCGCGCTCGCGAGATTCGAACCCAGGACCTACCAGTTCGCGCCGGAGCACTTAACCGACAGACCACTGAGCCGGCATCCAACGGTTTTGAATTGTTATTCGGTGAACTAACAAATATTTAATAAATAATGAAATAAATTCATTGTATCATTGGAAAATTATTACAGGAAATCTATCAAAGAAATTTTCTTTTAGAGGAGCTGAATTATTGAAGCCGTGGTGATTTATATATATATATATATATATATATATATATATATATATATATATATATATATATATATATATATATATATATATATATATATATATATATATATATTCACTTATACAACAGATAAATAGATGTAAGCAAAGATGAAGAGTGGCTAGCAGTGGAATCCAGGACGCGCGTTTCGTCCTGTTTGGGACTCGTCACTGGACGTACCCGCATCTGAGTTGATGTTCACTCTGGGACTCGAACCCAGTACCTTTCGCTAAAAACTCTAGCGCGTTCTCCACTCCGCTACTGAGTGACAAAGGTATGAACTTGATTGTCATCTTGAATTTGATAATTATCATCAATCATTTCAACTTATATTACTATTGTGATGTGTGCTACTTATATCGACATAAGTAGTATACAACGCTAGTCAACAATAGAATGTCTGGTAGCAGGAGATCGAGAAGATCAAGAAGGAAAGAGAAGGAGGAGGAAGCGATTAGTATGGAAATGAAGGAACAGTGAACTGTGAGACAATTGATTGACATTTTGCAAATGAAGTATATACACTGTTTGATTTTCAGATTTTATTAAGATTTTCTGTAATCTCGTGTTTAAGTACATTAAGTTGTCCCCTATTTGTGGTCCCGTTCACTACACTAGAAGGAATGAGTTCAAAAGTACATTTGTTTGATGATATACTTAAAAGAAGACCACATGATTCTTTACTAAGATTTACATGTAGGAAATTATTTTGGGTTGGTCAATGTATCAACTTTCAAAAATTTAGTCCGATTGAACATTAAGTAAGAAACTTAGTTCGATCTTCATTCTCTTGATCTAGATGAATATGCCCTAATAACATAAAAGATGAAGAAATATCTTTAATTAAACACATATTCATCAGAAATGACTATCCCTCTAAATTCACTGGTAGAAACCCGAAATGCAAATGCAGCCTGAAAGATTGTTTTCAATTCAGAAAATATCCTTCATGAATATCAAATTTGAATGGTGTTACAGTTGCGAGGAATCGAAAAACGTGGATTTCGAAGTCGCAAAGACATAATTTTCTATTCTGAATAGCTTCACAATGTATTCGTATGCTTTGCTATCATTCAAGAACTGAACTGTAACTGTGGACAATTTCTATGTGACTCTATAAGTTTATTTAACTTTTTGAGGAGAGGGTTATACTAAACTAACTCATCCTGAACGTCTTTTAGAATATTATTGTTGGAGTGACCCAGAAAACTTCTCTTAAAAGACAAGAAAGTCTCAAGAAACACTAAGAAGTATTTTATTTAATCAACGTTCATTGAAAGTTTTTCCATGAGCATCACGAAAGTGAAAAGTCACGTGTAGAGTTTCTGATTGGCTGATTACTACGTTGCTACTATGTTTAGTAGCATTTCAGAATTTTCGGGAAAACCCAAGGACTTCTAAAATGCTATTAAAACCCCTTTATTTTCTGTACGTGAAGGAACCTTTGGAGTAAAGCGCTTGCCATACATTTTTTGCATTTTCTTTCGTGTTCAAGTTGCTGTGTAGATTTAGCTTGGGGGTTACAAGAATAGCTTAGGAACCGAGTATAGCGTTCAATTAGCAAGGGGGGAATAGAAAACAATTAACCCTTTAATCTTTCAAAAAAATCAATGTAGTAAAACGTTTAAGCTTAAGGAGTATATATCTATGAAAAAATCTTCTATACTGAAGAAGCTCCATGAACTAAGCAGTTTATGTTACACATAAAATCTCTCATTTTACCATGGATCTAACACCTATTTTAATCTTTACATATTCTCTTACATTTTTATTCAGTTGTTGCTATGATCTTTGTTTCTGTCAAGGGAATAATTATCACCTATCCTTCCTGAATGATCATTTCTTTTCACTCCATACTTCTATTCAATTTCTAGATCAATAGACAACAGTTTCAGTTGATATGAAATAATCCCCTTTTCCATTGTTGTTCAGGATTGTAATTGATCAGTCTCTCTTATCGATATATGGGGATCCTGTACGGATTGCTTTGATATCGCCTAAAGTCACAAGCAGAGATAAATGGTGGCCAGTCATGACATCCAAGATGAACACTTCATCCTTAATAGCTAAATAGAGTACGCGATGGCATTTAAAGTAAACGATACTGGGTTCTAGTCTCTCAATGAATATTAACTCATATGTATGTACATCCAGCTGACGAGTTCCAAATAAGACGAAACAAGCATCCTCGATTCCATTGTTAACTATCATTCATTTGTGTTTACATGTTTTAGTCTGAAATTAGTGTATTCTTTTCTGTTACAGTTCGTTTCTTAAACAAATATGCACTTGATGTGTAATTAAACGTTAGTGACCTCAAATCTTTAAAAATGGAAGAACACTACTTAATGAATATACTTTGACTGTCTACTTTCCCTCGTCTTTTTTTACACATTAACTGACCTACTACTAGTTATTATTTAGTAGTTTAAGTTATATTAATATATTTTTCTGGCTTTAATATTGTAACGTCGATAACAAGCTAATTATCAGTCACTTATCCATCATACGTGAATAAAGACAATTTTCTTTCATTGTTTGTCTTTAATATCTTGGGCAGTGTAGTTTATTTTGTTAATCATTTATATCATTCATTGTTACATCTGTGTACTATTTTGCAGTTTATAGGATCAGTTATAATTAAATGATTATCCGAAGGTGGTTTTTGTGGAGATTTAGTATGTTCATAATTGAAAGCGTGAGTCAATTGAAGCTCTAGCGCGAGACTAGTAGGTCCTGAGTTCTAATCTCGCGAGGCAAGGTTGTGGATGCGCACTGCTGAGGAGTGCCACAATAGGACGAAACTGCTGTCCAGTGCTTTCAGGTTTTCCCTGGTGGTCTGGCTTCAATTGACTCACGCTTTCAACTATAATTATATTCTTAACTGTTAAATTAGAGGGTGAACTTTCTCATTAACGGCACATATAACATTGTAACTAAAGCTTAGATACCTCATGACTAATGGTTTGTAAATTTCTCAACATCTTTGTTTTCCTATCTATTGGATAAATCTGGTATTTTCAGTTCCGGACTTTATGCATAACTTATTTTTGATGAGTATCGTTCATACATTAAAACGATCTTACTTACTTACTTACTTACGCCTGTCACCCCTCGTGAAGGAGCATAGGCCACTCACCAGCATTCTCCATCCAACCCTGTCCTGAGCAATCCTTTCCAGTTCTTTCCAGTTAACATTCATCCTTTTCATATCTGCTTCTATTTCCCGAAGTAATGTGTTCTTCAGCCTTCCTCTTTTCCGCTTCCCTTCACCATTCCAAGTTAGGGATTACCTTGTAATGCACATTGGTGATTTCCTCAATGTATGTCCGATCCACTTCCAACGTCTTTTCATAATTTCGTCATCAGCTGGAAGCTGGTTTGTCCTCTCCTATAGTAGGCTGTTGCTGATAGTATCCGACCAATGGATGTTGAGTATTTTGCGTAGATAACTGTTTATAAATACTTGTACTATCTTGACGATGGATGTAGTAGTTCTCCACGTTTCAGCTCTGTACAGTAGGACTGTCTTGACGTTCGTATTGAAGATTCTCATGAAAAGTTGCACTTACTTTTAAAACAATCTACACAAAACTATTTGATAAAAATTATAAAAAACAATCTAACTAGTGAATTTCTTCGAAATAAGGTGTTCATGTTTTAGTGTGAAATTGTAACCGGTAGTGTTCTAACGTGTTCAAAGTGAGACGTTCATCATCAACGACACTGGTTGATCATTGTGGTATATCTCTAAGGTGACTGGAGCTGAGAACAGTTGTAACTGAATCTCAAACCAGTAACATAATAATTAGGAACTTACCACGAAATTTGAATGTTCTGACTTTGATTGTTAGCTTGATGCTGTAAGGATGGCTCGTTGGCAAACTCAAGGAAGCCTCAAGAAGCCCAGAAATAGCCGCAGACATTCCATCCAATCACTACTAAGGGGACATTCTAGAATGTCGACGTGTAGCTCCCCATTGGTTGGATAAGAATGACCCCCTATGTGCCTATTGGTTGTCTGAAATGATGATTTACTCTCAGTCAAAAAACTATAAATACATGAGATTTCTGTACTATATTTTGACACTGTTTTGGGGAACAAAATTCCTACTTACTAGTCTTCTATCTTCTCTCTTGCGACGTTGAGGGTTCTATCGTTCAAGTAGTCTAGTAGTACGCGGCAGAGTAAGAATCAAAGCTCTAGATATAACAGATGCACAACGGTTCATATACACTGACTAATCAAAGCATTTCAACCAACATTATACATCACTACTAGTAGTAGTGGCTAAACCTTTCTATCCTACCACATAAAAAACCGACGTACTTTAGTGTTAAGTAATATATATGTACAACAAATAAGAATGATGCTCACCTCCATAGATAAATGTACACAGGCTACAGTAAAAATTAAGTTTACCCTGAATAACCTTGGTCTATATTTTTTTTATCAAAAGAAATGTTTGTTTACTGTTACTTTTCTTGTAACCAATCTTTATGAAAGTCTATTCAAAACGTAATCAATTAAGTACCAACTTTCAGTAAAGCTAAATAATGGCTAACATTTGAATCCATAACAATTATCTTCGATTTCGTACTCATAAGCTGGATATCAGTAACCATGGTGAGACTCGAACTTAGTACTGTAGTGAACATGAACATGAGTAGGGATAATCGAATGGATTTAAGCATACAATTATAGAATATCCCAATAAAACCTGACAATCCTACAGTAAACAGTTAACTTGCAAACTATAAATTAATTGTAAGCAAAGATGAATAGTGGCTAGTAGTGAAATCCAGGACGCACGTTTCGTCCTATTTGGGACTCGTCAGCTGGATGTACCTGCATCTCAGAGTTGATGTTCACCCTGGGACTTGAAACCAGTACCTTTCGCTTCAAACGCCACCGCGTTATCCACTCAGCTACTCAGTCCTGATAGCCACTTGCCTGTGCAATGGGGTTCAAACAAACAATTGACTCATTCTTGACTGTTTCTTTTGCAAATATCAGTCCATCTTCTCTGATTTCATTGGTCATTCATTTTCATACCAATTGCGTTTCTTTCCGGCTCTTTCCTCATCAATCTTCTACTGAAATACATTCAATGCCCGACTATCATTATATACTACTTATATGGATATAAGTAGCCCACACCACACTACCATTAGTTTAGAACTTATCATACGTTATATATTGATCCAGTGAGTTCAGACGACCAATTAGTTATATAACAAAAACCTCTCCCAATTTCCACTTCTGACCACTATCCAATGATACTAAATACAGTTGATTTCACAATTGATTGATCACTAGGTGGTGATCAATGTCATGCATGTCAAGTCCTTCTTAGTGCTGATCGAATGCTATCGATCAAGTTGCAATGTGGCCACTAGTCTAAGTGGCTCGACACTGTGTGCACTAGGTTGAGATAAGATGGTGGTTGGAGGTGGTCAACAGGAAACCCTGGACTCGGGTTTCGTGCCACTTAGAACTTCTCAGCAAGGTGTACCTGTAATCTTGAGAGAACTGGTGGTCCCTGACAGATCCGACCCCGTGTCACCCAGCTTCATAGTCAGAGCTATTCGGGCAGCGACCGACCTCGTGTAGGACTGAAATCTAATCATAATTGATTGACCACTGGGTGTTGGTCAATGTCATGCACCAGTTCCCTCAAGATTACAGGTACACCTTGCTGACGAGTGCCAAGTAGCACGAAACCCAGGTCAAGGGTTTCTTGTTGACCACCTCCAACCACCATCTTACCTCAACAGTTGATTTCAATATTTACTATTCGTATACTGTTTATTCAGATAAATGTCATAGATACTTTTATTATTCTTTTTTCAGCTGCTTCTAGCAGTGGTTATGATATAGCTTTAGTAAAATTAACAAAACCAGTAAAATTAGGTAGATATGTGAATATTGCTTGTCTACCATCAGCTGGTGAAGAAATACAACCAGGTCAAGAATGTATAAGTGTCGGTTGGGGACATGAAATCGATGGTAAGTTTTATTAACAATATTTAAACAAGATAATTATATCACTGTCTCTTCTATTATAAATAACCTCAATCCAATTTGGTAACAATTATAAACATTTTGTTCTCTCGTATTGCCGTTACAGTGAACGAGAACACAAATGAGGACAATCGAATGGTTTTGAATACGAAATCTGAGTACCGTACAATATATACTTCATCTGCAAGATGTCAATCAATTGTCTCAGAATTGATTATTCCTTCATTTCGATAGCAATCATTCATTGTTCTCGTTCTCTTTTCTTTGATGTTCTTAATCTTCTGACACCCGACCTTTCACTTTCGACTGATGATACATAGTACTGATATCTGTCGACATCAGTAGCACACACAACTCACCGTCACAATTTGTTCAGATTGTTAAGTTACATTTTGTCTAATGGTTTTTTTTTGCAAAAACAACTTGCATATGACAACATAGATTATAGTTAGGCAATGTAGACCTGTTGATCAGAGAAGATAATTCCAAAGCTGTTATCTAGATGGTTCATTACTAAGAATGATCATTCAGTTCTTCAATCCTAAGACTGTATAGCATACCAAAAACTCTTAAAAGAGAATATTCCACTTTCATTTGTTTCATTGTAGGAAATGTTTAAACTTATACTATATGGTAGAACATAATACTTCTTTATGATGTCAAGAACAAATCATTTAGGCTTTTGGATGCTAAAATTTTATTAGTGGCATCAGTTCATGAAGTTATTGACAATGAAACTAATCCATCTAGCTATCTCTAGATTAAGTTGTTGGAATTTGCATAACTATCATTACTACAGGTTAGAGTTTTCGAGTGATATACCTTAGAACTATTCGCAGTAATGAAGGCGTATGCAGTCTATGTCTTCCCTCTGATCCTGAGTCTCAAAATCATGTCATGTGTGTTTTCTTTCTACACCACCATATTCACATTACTACTGATACTGTTTTCAACGTGGTACGGTATGGTCGCCGGACAGGTAGGATGGAGCTGGATGATTTAGACTTCGGGGATAATCTGGCTCTTCTATCACACACGCAACAACAAATGCAGGAGAAGACGATCAGTGTAGCAGCAGCCTCAGAAGCAGTAGGTCTCAATATAAACAAAAGGAAAAGTAAGACTCTCCGATACAATATAACATGCACCAATAGAATTACACTTGACGGAGAAGCTTTGGAGGATGTGGAAACCTTTACATATCTGGGCAGCATCATTGATGAACACGGTGAATTAGATGCAGATGTGAAGGCGAGGATCGGCAAAACAAGAGCAGCATATCTACAACTGAAGAACATCTGGAGCTCAAAACAATTGTCATCCAACACCAAGGTCAGAATTTTCAATACAAATGTCAAGACAGTTCTATTGTATGGGACGGAGACGTGGAGAACTACGAAAGCCATCATCCAGAAGATACAGGTGTTTATTAACAGTTGTCTACACAAGATACTTCGGATCCGCAGGCCAGACACTATCAACAACAAGTTACTGTGGGAGACAACAAACCAGATTTCAGCGGAGGAAGAAATCAGGAAGAAGCGCTGGAAGTGGATTGGGCACACTTTGAGGAAACCACCCAATTGCGTCAAAAGACAAGCGCTCACTTGGAATCCTGAAGGTCAAATGAGAAGAGGAAGACCAAAGATCACATTACGCCGAGCGTTGGAGACAGGCATGAGAAGAATAAAAAAAAATGGATAGAACTAGAAAAGAAGGCCTTGGATAGAGTGGGTTGGAGAAAGCTGGTCGTCGGCCTATGATCCATTGAGAGTAACAGGCGTAAGTAGGTAAGTAACTGATACTGTTACTAATTCTTCTACTCTATGATTTATCGTACTTCTATAGTAGGGCAATTTGAACAGATATACATATGTGGTTGGTTGCATATTGTACATAACAGAATGACTGATTAACTAATCCGTCAACAAGACGTATCTACAAAAGTTAGATGAACTTACAGTTATTCTAAAGATTCCAAATCACACTTCATCTAAAATTTCATCAAGAACTAAGTGGGATAACATTGATTATCACCTCACATATCGATCAGCATGATGATCTGATACTTTACAGAATAGAATAGAATCAATAGGGAGAATCTTCAATATTTGGCTATCTTCAAAAACGATCTCCTGAACTTCTGTAAGTAAATAATGATTTATGAAGTCAGAATTGATATAAATACTGGTATGTCCTGGGTTCAAATCTAGTGAGGCGGGATCGTGGATGCGCACTGCTAAAGATTCCCATGATATAAATATCTTTCGATATCTTTGAATGAAGGTCAAACTATATCTTTCACTGACTGAAATGAATTAAATCGTCCTCTTCTAAAGGATCCAATAGTAATAGGTTTAATACTATGTAAAGTCATGAATATCTATCCAACCATTCAGTACTCTATATCTTTCAACAGTTTTCTCATATGTACCATTAGTTACAATCAGCATACTAGTTAGATTGACTTTTATATGGTGATGGTCGGGCATTGAATGTATTTCAGTAGAAGGTCGATCAGGAGAGAACGGGAACGGCACGCAGTTGGTACGAAAATGCATGAACAATTATAATCGGAGACTATGGACGGATATTTACGGAAGGAACAGTCAAATTAAGCTAATCGATTGCTATTTTGCTAATTAACTCTTCACTATATGGTTCTTATATTTTAATAAGATATTCTGTAATATTATGCCATTATACATTCGATTGTCGCCAACTACTGTTCTTATTCGTTGCATTATGACAAAATAGATCACATTCAGTTTATATTACGATTTCATATATCTTAGCCTTATGACCATCTCATCTACTTACGTCTGTTACCTTTCGTGGAGGAGCATAGGACGCCCACCAGCTTTATGACCACCAGTGTGACCCTATAAAATATTGGTTGGTTAGTTCCAAGTACTTGATAATATGATATCGGTTACATTAACCCTAACCGATAACTGAATCATTTGTATGAGTTATTCTGCATATCGATAGTTTTTTCAACCATTTCTCGTAACTGATGACAAGGTAAGGCACATATTATGTTGCTTGTATGAATAACTGTAGTGTGTGCTACTGATGTCAATAGATATGAGTAGTATGTATCATTAATCGAAAGTGAAATGTCTGACAGAAGAGGATTAAGAAGATTGGAAAAAAGAGAATGAGAACAGTGAATGATTGATGAGGAAACGAAGGAACAATCAATTCTGAGACGATCGATTGACATTTGGGAATGAAGTATATATTGTATAATTCTCAGATTTTACCAAGTGATTCCGTAACTTGGTTCAAATACATTTGGTTGTATCCAATGGTGTTCTCGTTCACTACATAATAATTGGCAAGCTCCAATAGATGTCCAAACATTAATTTGTACTGTTCAATGGTGTTGTGATACAGTTTGCTATATTTACATTTTAGATCAGAAGGGGTTTTGAGGAGATTTCATTATTTTCATAGTTGAAATCATGAGTCGATTGAAGCTAGACCACCGTCGAAAACCTGAGAACACTGGACGGCTGCTTCGTCTTATTATGGGACTCATCAGTAGTGCGCGTCGAAGATCCCGCACTCGCGAGATTCGAATCCAAGTCTGTTGTAGAGATATCAACTCAATGAAGACAATTGGTTAGCGGTTGCTCAAACTTCGTGGATTGGTTGAAGTTAGACATTAACACCGTTGGATGCAGGCTCAGTGATCTATCGGTTAAGTGCACCGGCGCGAGACTGGAAGGTCCTTGGTTCAAATATCGTGAGTGCTAGATCGCTGATGCGCATTGCTAAGGGGTCCCACAATAGGACGAGACGGCCATTCAGTGCTTCCAGGTTTTCCACGGTGGTCAAGCTTCAATTTACTCATGACTTCAACTATGAAAATATTTAAATTTCGCGAGTAATTTGGATTCCTAATGAAATACCCTTAAGTAAGTTTACTTACAAAACTCTTTCTAATTTAGGAGCAAAAAATATTTCCACAATATTGAAACATGTTGGTGTACCAATTGTTCCAAATGATCAATGTACAATGAATTATGCTACATTACGTAATGGACCAAATCCTATTGATGTTACTATAGAAAGTAATGTCATTTGTGCAGGACATGCAGAAGGTGGTAGAGATGCATGTCAGGTAATGAATAATTGGTTTTTTGTTGATTTTATAATAGGTATATAATAAATAGATTATAGATCTGTTTTTCGGTTGTTTCCAAGTGCCAATTCTCAGCTCAATTCTCTTTTATTTGTTTACCTCTTTTCTTACATTGAGGATTTCAAGTTAAGGCAAACTTTGTGATGTAGTTTGATAAGTTTCGGAAAGATAAAGTTATTGTTAATATGATTACTGAGTGCATATACTTTCAATGTTGATACTTTTCAGCAGTTGTGATCCTGATTACGTCATTCAATGAGACTGTGTGAGTTATCAGTGTCTATATGATCAATCCCTCAATAAAAGCATTAGTTCTCTTAGGTCCCCTTCCAAATGAGATGACAATGTAATAAAACATAATTTTAACGTTCTATTGATCTTGTTTCTTAGTCAAAAGTGCATAAAGTAATTCTAAAGGTCAGTCTGTTCTCTTGCAATTATATCACTATAACATTCATGAGAAGCATCGAACATCATCGATGTTAATTGATTTAGAGGCAGGCGAATAACAACATTTGATCGCAAACATAAAATATGAATTTTGTCGTCCACTAATAAACATTAAATTCATTTATGATCTAAAGGTTGAATTCATAGGTCAATTAAAGCTAGATCACCATGGAAAACATGGAAGCACTGGACGGCCATTCCGTTGTAGTATGTGACTCGTCAACAGTGTGCCAGCGAGATCGTGGATGCGCACTGCTGAGGAGTTCCATACTACAACGAAACGAACATTCAGTGCTTCCAGGTTTTCCATGGTGATCTAGTTTTAATTGACATATGAATTCAACTGTTAAATTACTAAAATCTACACAAAACCTCTTTCTGATAATAATCATTTATCATTTTCCTTTTCTTTATCTTAGTTTGATTCTGGAGGTCCATTAATGTGTCAAATTAAGAAACAATGGATTGTCAGTGGAATAATTTCATTTGGTTACGGATGCGGTAAAGCAGGTTATCCTGGAGTATATACCCGAGTATCAGATTATATTCCATGGATTAAAGGCATAGCTGAAGTGTTCACATTTTAAAAAATTACAATCTTTACTAAGTTATAAACAGAAAAAAACTTGTTAACCAAAGTTATTATTTCCTTTGATTTGAACAGATTTACAACAGCAAAAAAACAGATTCATAGAAAATAAACAAATTCAATTTCAAACAGTTTATCTGTTAAATTGTCATTGGCGCTTTCAATATTCAATTCAATATTCACAAGATAAAGGGAAGGATAATTTAATCAAATTACTTTGCTTACTCATGAGTAGTTAAGAATTATAATCGAAATTTTGAGAAAGGACTTTGAAGTAGATTTTATTCAATATAGATTATAAAAAAAAGTGATTTCAATGTTGCATTTACAATCCTACTTGTTAAGTGATAGGGAGGAAATGCTTTCGAAATTAAACAATTAGACATTTATATAGAAGTATTCTATTGTGAGCTTGTTTTAGATAAGTTTGATATGGTAATCAGAGGGTTAAAACAGCGTTCGTCTGAAGTAAGAATTTATATAGGCTGAAACTAATAAGGAATATTATGAATCAAATTAAATGTAAGTATTGATGCCAGAATCGTTCAGGTTATTAGTATTTTTCTTTTAATAACAAGAACAGTAAGAAACATGTAAAGTGAATATCAAACCTTAATATACTTAATTACTTACAGACACCTGTTACCCCTCGCTCAGGAGCATAGGCCGCTCACCAACATTCTCCATCCAACTCTGTCCACGAAAACCCTTTCCAGTTCCTTCCAGTTGTTATTCATTATTTTCATATCTGCTTCTATTTCTTGGCGTAGTGTGTTCTTCAGCCTTCCTCTTTTCTGCTTCCCTTCCGGATTACATGTTAAACCTTAAAATAATTAAAGCAGATATAATTCAATTGTATGGTTCTTTAACAAGTTAAACTTGGATGGCTGAGGTGGTGAAATCGTTACCGTGACTACGGTATTGGCTCATAATTGCAAATCAAATAGATTATAGGAAAAAAACGACTGGATGAGTGATCAAATGTATGAACTCAAGGGATTTGTGGAGATTCTGTTTTGTTTTTCATTTTATGTCACAGATTGGCCTCAGTTAGACTACTACTGAAAATCAGAAACCATTGGAAAACTATTTCATCCTAGTATGGTACCCCAAAATAGAATATACCCGTTACCCGACCCGGGACCGAACCCTAGACCTTAAGGTCTCATAACGATTGCCTAATCCTCAGACTAATGGACCAGAATCCAATATTTAATATGCCTAACTTCAATCTATTCATAATATTTCTCGACTATTTTATAGTCCCTTCAACGGGTAATTGCCTCACATCCAACTTGATTGAACTTCACTTGTGACAAACATATGTTAAGGAATTAAAACTTTCATTCAAACTTATAAGATTCATTTATGGACATATCAATCTTATCAATGTGAGTTTATCTATTCGTATGAAGTAGCCAAAATTGAAAATCAACATTTTGAGCCATTAGATAGTGAGGTGGAAACTTTTCTACTTCTCATTTTGATTCATCTTGCTGTGTGATCAGCACAACTTTATTAGGTAGTCCATGGTGTTGTCTAACCAAACAGCACAAACTGTTTGAACATTTTCGTATTTTTCGTATATTAAAGATTCCCATTGTGAAAATTAGAACAACACATGTAAGCGAACAATATTGTTTTCAATTAGATCATCATCGGGCCTTACTCTAATACTCGAAGTACCTGAAGTTTGTGCTAATGATGTCTTTCAGAAGGACGATGAAAGCTCCACGACCAAACCATCCAACTCAGAGAACAAAACTCCATCAAAATCATTCACCTGAGCTACAAATCTTCTCCACCAGTTAAAAGTACAAATTGATAGTGGGAAGACAGGTGTACTGATATTAGTAAGAATAGTTCTGATGAACAAAAAGAATTACATTGAAAAAATGGAAGCAATACTCAGTGATCCTGGCAAATTTCAAAAGGTTACTAGTAATTATGACATCAATAGAAAAGTAGAAAAACAATTGGCAAATTCTTTTA
Source organism: Schistosoma mansoni (assembly GCF_000237925.1). Taxonomy (NCBI): domain Eukaryota; kingdom Metazoa; phylum Platyhelminthes; class Trematoda; order Strigeidida; family Schistosomatidae; genus Schistosoma; species Schistosoma mansoni. Next base: position 354,532 of record NW_017386067.1, read on the forward strand.
AAGATCTAAAGAAAAACAGAATAATTACGTCAGAGATTCATGACCCCATTAAACCGACTGGATCATATATACCACGACTGTACAGTTTGCCTAGAATTCATAAACCAGGTCTTCCTCTACTCTCGGTTCTAGTTATGTACAATCATCCTTATCACAAAATCGCAAAGTGGCTAGTGTAAATCTTAAAATCTTTGTACAAATCAGTTGTTAGGAAGAATGTAAAATATGTCTTCAAATTCACCTCGAAAGTAGAAATTATGAGTGTCAGTATGAAAAATATTATCTCCTTGGATGTAGTATATTTGTTTACCAACGTACCGCTTATCGAGACGACTGTTGAGTTTATATTCAAGCAAAAATCGGAAAAACGAATTGACGTTGGCTTACCTGAGAATTGTCTGAAGGAACTAATCCTAAGACGTACGTTGAATGTTCATTTTGCCATCAACAATACTTAATATAGACAAATAGACGGGATAGCCATGGGCTTACCTCTAGACCCGATTCTAGTTGATCTCTTCCTAGCAAAGCTAGAAAATGGACCATTTAATGAGGCTATTACGAAGCTTGATCTATACTTTCGCTACATCGACGACACATTCATTATCTTAGATCAGAAAACCAGTTAGGATAAAACCCTAGGACAGTTTACCAGTCTAAACCCAGAGGTATGTTTCATTGGTGAGAGTGTGTCAAAACGCTGAATTTCCTTGACGTCACACTAAGCAGGCGAAGTGATGGCTCGTTAAGCAGAAGTGTGCATGGAAAAAGTCCCTCTGCCTGCCAATATAACCACTTCTATAGATTTAAATCTATCCGATATAAGAGAAATTTAGTTAGATGCCTCACTAGCAGCACAAAAATGATCTGTTCAGTAGATACTTTAAGTCAGGAGCTGGAATTTATCAATAACTCACTGACCGAGATCGGCTACCCTAGTGCGTTCATTAAGAAGTACATGTATGATACAAGAAAGAAGTCCAGGATTTCAACTGTTCGAAAAAAACTTTTATACATGAAACTACAATTCAACAGAGATATGGCTAGCGATACTCTGAAAGATAGGTTAACGAAAGTAATTAGTAGGACATTCTACGCAGCCAATCTTGCATTGACTTTCTCGAGTCGACCAGTGATGTCTACTCAAACGAAGGAAAAGTTACCTGAGTTGGCATCCTCTATGTGCCTTTACAAGTTCAGCTGCTCCTGTGGAGATAGCTATATCGAGCGTACTACTAGGCAACTTAACTAACGAAAGGCCAGATAAAAACAATATGCAGTTCTATGTTGGCACATCTAATTGATAGTGATCATAATGTAGATACATTGAAATCATTTCCCAACGAACTTCGTTCCCGTCTCTTTCATATAGCTGACGTCATATAAATTCTTACATTTCACCCCAGTTTATGTGTACAAAAGAAATTTGTAACCCCCCTCTGTACACTTCATAGCCGGATATGACTTAACACATGACATTATTATTTTGTTATCATTAGCATTATTTTCACATCCGTTATTTGTTTGTAATTTTTTGTCTCTTTCCGTTTGTATTCTTCACGATCTAATTATTTACATACTTCTTATTACGTAATCATTTATTTAATGTTTTGTGATCTCAGTGAGTTACAAAACTATTATTATTTCGATCAGATTGATCGTAAGTTATCAGTGTAAATCTATTCTGATTATTTTATTAATATCAGCTCGTTTATATTAACACTAACAACTCAATTACTTAGTTACTTACGCCTGTTATCCCTCGTGGAGGAGCATAAGCCGCACATCAGTATTCTCCACCCAACCCTGTCCTAAGCAATGCTTTCCAGTTCTTTCTAGTTAACATTCATCCTTTTCATATCTGTTTCTATTTCCCGATGTAATGTGTTCTTTGGTCTTCCACTTCTCCGTTTCCCCTCCGGATTCCATGTTAGGGCTTGCCTCGTGATGCAGTTTGGTGATTTTCTTAATGTATGTCCTATCCACTTCCAACATCTCTTCCTAATTTCCTCTTCAACTGGAAGCTGGTTTGTCCTCTCCCATAACACGCTGTTGCTGATAGTATCCGGCCAGTAAATGTTGAGTATTTTACGTTAACACTAACGATCTCAAATGAAATACAATCAAGGAGTTTCATATCACATGGATTGCATAACAACACGATGTGCTACTCCACATATCCTAATATCTTTGACTAGTTTATTTCGGTGATATCAAAATACAAATATAAAGCTTTGTACAGTACCGTTTTGATATGTCTTGTAGGTTGAACGCTTTATTCGGATCCTAAGCTATTCCGATAACCCCAGGGCTAGCACTACTCAGCAACCAGAGAGAAGACACGGGTATCAGAGAAAACCTTTACTGCAAGGATCATCTTTGTACAGAAAATCGTAGGTATTTATAGATGTTTGCTTAAGTTAAATCAACATCCTAATTCAGCCAATCCAATTAACGACATAAATTGCTACTGACCAATGGTAGCATACCGCGTTGGAACTCCAGAATGTTCTGTCGCACTCTGATTGGTTGGGACTCTTTTTGAACCTCTGGAGGCTCTGTTGGAGTTCGCTGGAAGCCGACTTAACACGTTTGTATGTCCCTTATTTGAAATCTTAAAACATGTAACTTGAAGGCATATAATTAATTACTTTAAGGACTGCCCACGGGTGAACTCGCGGAAGCTCTAAGAAGCTCACAATGAGCCGAAGACATTCCATCCAATCATCTTCTAGAAGAACGTTGCAGAGTCTCTGCGTGTAACTTCCCTAATGTACAAATGCTAAAAGCCACTGTATGTGGATTGGATGACTATAATAATGATTTTACTTTTACTAAAATCTACAAATACCTGAGAGTTTTGTACCATATTTGACACTGTTGGTAATAACATTCCTTGCCACCCGTCTTCTATCTTCTGATTTTGCGACTTGGAAGATTCTAGCGTCCAAGCACTCAAGTTGTATGCGGTATATCAAGAATTTAAGCTTTAGATACAACCGTGACAACATTTCTGGTTTTATCAGTCCTTCATATAATGTCAATTAACATCATCACAAAAGAACTCAATAACTATCCTTCACAAAATATATCATAACTAAATCTGTACAATTACTGTTAATCTGAGTGTTGGAATTCAAAGTTATCTGGATAATCCTACTAGGCTCATGTTCAGATTTGCCTAAAATCATCCGATTTGTTCATCATATATTCTGACCTCCTAGTCGAATATATTAGACAACAACACAGGAGACTTAAAATCATTTAGTATTGTTTGTTTGAATCTTCCCATCGATGTGTTAGGACTGCAACTGGTCAGTCTCTAATTGGCATATATGCATACTGTGCGTATTGCCTCGATATTGCTTTAATTCACAAACATTGTAAACAAAGATGGATAGTGACTAGCAGTGGAATCCAGTTTGACGCACGTTTCGTCCTATTTGGGACTCGTCAGCTGTATCTACCTGCACAAGCAAGTGGATATCAGGACTCGGTGGCCGAGTGGGTAATTCAAATAGGACGAAACGCGCGTCCTGGATTCCACTGCTAGTCACTATCCATCTTTGCTTACAGGAGACTTAGTTTTATATAATATGCATAGTTATTTTATATGAACATTAGATAAATTAATAATTAGTTAAGTTAATTAGTTGCTATGCCAACAGTCAATCTGTTAAGTAACAGCTTCCTTGAATTAAAAATCTCGTATATCCATTTGGACTCACTCAACCATTTAAATAAAGGAAAATCTTACTCAGTTGAAGTTTGATTTTTGTTCAAGTGACTTAAATAGATTCACTGACTAGTTTTAAGTTGTTTATAATGACTGACTGATATGGTGTTAGGTAAAAACCAGTAAATGTCATGGAAGATTGATGACCAATAGTTAAGTTATATATCATTGAAGACTGAGCAACATACAAAACTGTCAGTACTCAATTATATAGGATGTTTAATCATGTTTTATTTTGGATGATGAAACAACCTATTACTTTGGTTAGTTGATTGATCTTCTGATATCCGTTCATTCAGTAGTTTAATTTGATGATCTGGTCCCATGAGTAGCCATTATTACATCATATTTTGTCATTGCATTTAACCTATCGACCTTAATTCTGTTGAATGATTTTAAGAAATACAAACTAGTAATAGTAATTTTAATAGTTGAGATCATGAATCAATTGAAGTCAGACCACCATGGAAAACCTGGAAGCACTGGATGGCCGTTTTGTCTCCTCGACAGTTCGCATTCACGATCCCGCCTCGTGAGATTCGAACCTACGATATACCAGTCTAAAAATTACTAAGATCTTCACAAAACCCCCTTCTGATAATGATCATATGCTCACTAGTGACTGGCTTCATGGTGTAGGCAATCCTCATAAATACTTGTACCTTTTTGACGAGAGTTGTGTTACTTCTCGAAGTATATATAGTACTATTCAGTATTATATCACATTTAAATTCGTTATTCCGACTTTTGAACAGGCCAATCAATTCGTTCTCTCTGAGTCAGTATCGAATCTTGATCTTGTCAGTTATTCGCTTGACTGTTTCTATATCACAGTACGTGTTTGTGATTATCTTTCAATCTGTTGTTCGAATACTTTTAGCTTATTTTTTTGTCTGACCATAAATATTGAGTCAGCCTTTATCTATTCGAGCTGGAATGCTTGCTTTCTCCGCTTCACTTCATGTGAGCCATCTTTATAGTTGTCCGAGCAAACGAGTATTTGAAATAAATCCATCCAATTTAATTCGTACTTGGTTTCTTTTATTATCGACGTCATCCTAATGGAATTAACCTAAGTAAAACATATAAAATAAAACGGAAGATTTGTATATTCATGTTTTATTACTTGTTTTGTTCACGGAAGAGTCAGATAACGAGTCAAGAGTACTACTGGCTTGATTTGAAATGGATCTTCAGAGTGGTTTTCCCATACACTTTCATTGTAATGAACGAAAGCTCATGTCGAGAAGAGCAACTTCTACCCGACGTTTGTGCTGATGATATTGTTCAGAAGGACGATGAAAGCTCCACGACCAAACCATCCAACTCAGAGAACAAAACTCCATCAAAATCATTCACTTGTGCAACAAATCTTTACCACCATTAAATACTACATTTACACATCTTCCCTAAGTTGTCTCTTTCAAACTTCATCATTACTTCATTCCTGTAGTTATAGCAATTACTCTCTGTTTACAGTCCTGTTCTCTTCAATTTGATCTTCTCAACGTTCTACTGCTAGATATTTCACTTGTGAATATTACATGCTACTTATGTCGACTGACATAAGTAGCATATACCACAACATGACAAATTAGGTCAATCTAGTAGGATACAAGGTTACTCCAAGTCATTGCTAACAGATTAAATTCATATGCCCTGGTATGGTCGAGATTGGAGAGAGTCCGCTCTCCCTCTCCAAATGCTCTCACACGGCCATGCGTATACAGCCTCTGCCACACATGTCCTACTCACTGCCTTCTCGTGGCATTACTGTTGTTTAAGAAATTGAGAGGACGAAAAGCGAATGTCCGGTGCTTTAACTGGGTTGTGGACACGGAAAATCCACCTAGGGGAGTTGGAAAACCCTGATTTCAAACCAATGGTGCACATTCATTTCTGCTCTTAAAGCTTAACGATGTAATTTTCACTGAACGAAATGAAGAGAACTACTATTTTGTAATGAGTAGTATTTACTAATAAATCATATAATTTCATCGAATTTCATTACATATTTACGTTGAGGACGTTAGTTCCCTAGAACTCACTTGGAAAAGGTCCTAGTTTTGGTATTTTATTCTGAAAATTTGAATTTTATGTTTTCTCTCTAAGAGACGCTTAGTTGACCTATAGTTTCCATTTCCCACTAGGAATCCCTTGACTGTCATTGTTTAACGGATTTTTTCAGTATACTGTTTTGTGGCTCTCTCAAGGCCGTTTCTATCATTATATAAATAAGCTTAATTTGTGTGCTTAGTGACCTCGCATTCTCTGTGTACATGTAGTGTGGTGTGGTCTACTTATATCCATATAAGTAGTATATATTGATGATTAGGCATAAAATGTATTTTGGCAGAAGAACAAAAAGAAAAGAACTGAAATGAAGCGCAATCGGTAGGAAAATGCACAAACAATGAAAATAGAGAAGATGAACTGATATTTACAGAAGGAACAGTGAAGATTGAGACAATTGATTGTTATTTTGCAAATTAACTGTTCATTGTATGGTTATCAGAATTCAGTGGGATAGTCTGTAATTTGTGCTTAAATATATTTCATTGTCCCCAATCGTCTTCTTGTTCACTACAGTAGAATACATTCTTCGACGTCTCATCATAACTTCTTGATCTAGTTAGTATGACTGGGGACAACGGATTAGAATTAGCCTAATGTGTCACAGTATCTTTGACGTTGGTTCCGTTAATCAACTCAGGTGAACTCGTAATAGCATCAATCATATCAATTTATCAGTTAGACAACAGATTAGTCGACTATACACTTATCAATTACGCATGATCAGTTTTTTTTTTCGAATGTAAGGGTGATTATAACAAGATTTTAAGTAGGTTGAATACCCTAAGGGAATTATAGATCAATAATTAGTTTAGTTTCAATTAGATAAAAATAAACCGATCAACATTCAACCTGACTTTTTTTTAAAAAAATGTTGATCTCAAAATGAAACGACTATCTATATATCATAAGTGAACTTATAATAAGTTAAGAGAGATCAAATTTTTAACTTTGTATCATAGTTGTTTTGGTTGTTATGGTAATCATTTTGTGTCATGTCTATTATCATATTTCCCCTTATAGGAGATTTTGGTTAATGGATTAGTTAATCCCAGGAAATGATTATTGTGTTTCTGAGTAGAGGGGGGGGGGAAGGAGGGGAGGTAATGAATAATATCTACTTCTGTAATTGATTACATCTTTTATATTAATAATATGTAGATTTGTGTCATTCCAATGTCCAATATCATCTTTTTTTTATAGATTACAACATAATACAAAAGCAGATCATTTGTTTCTCTTTGTTAGAGATTGTTAAACAATGGTAGCGACAAAAGTCTATGATGTGATATGATGGGCATCATGTTAACTTATTGTCTAACTTTTGGGAACTATTTATGGACCAATATGATGCTTATATTTCCTATTGTATAATTGTTACGTAGCTTAACTATTCACATTCATATTCCTTTAATTATAAGCTTTATTTTGACCCATAGACTATTATTATACGATTTACCATTCCTGAGTTATCCTCAGTCAATTGATTACTACCTCTCACATTAACAGCCGGAATCCTGAAGGCCAAAAGAGAAGAGGAAGACCAAAGAACACATTATGCCGAGAAATGGAGACAGATATGAGAAGAATGAACAAAAAGTAGATAGAACTAGAAAAGAAGGTCCAGGACAGAGTGGGTTGGAAAATGCTGGTCGGCGGCCTACACTCCATTGGGAGTAACAGGCGTAAGTAAGAGAGTAAGTAAGTACATTCACAGCCACTCTGGGCTGAGTCTTGTACAAATGTTATTTTCTATTTTATGGTACAATATGGTCTTTCTGTTCGGTATATAAACCCAGTATGTTTGAAATAAATGATTCATATTGCAGAGGCTGTTATCGGTGTTCTGGACTTAAGTGACTGGACTAGGCAGGAAGTAGGACCGTTAAGTACTCCAGACTGCTCGTACAGGTTTCATTTGTCATTAGTCCGATCAATAATTCACTGTCTCTAATAGGCGGGTACAGGTTATAATAGATTTGTGATTTGTTTAGTATTTTCTTAGTATAGTGTCATTCTTTTTAAGTTACTTACCACTGAAATAGTTTTGGACAAAAAAATAACACTGGTTAGTGTACATGTTTATAGCTGAAAAAGCTGTGAAAAGAATGAGACATTTGAATGAGATTCCTTGCTAGCATTAGACATTATAGATCTCACATGTAACCATACCTATAACCTTAAAATGGTTCTGAAAGAACGATAATTTTTAGTTAATTAATCTTTATGGAATCTTGGATGCTCACTGTTGAGGAATCCTATCCTAAAACGAAATAGCTGTCGACTGCTTCCAGGATTTCCATAAAAGTCTAACATTAATCGACTCATGAATTCTGTAAGGACGGCTCGTTGGTAAACTCTAGGAAGCCTCAAGAAACCCAGAAATAGCCGAAGACATTCCACCCAATCACTGTTAGGGGAATATTCTAGAATGTTGACGTGTAGCTCCCCCATTGGATGGATAAGCATGACCCCCTATGTGCCTATTGTTTGTCTGAAATGATGATTTACTCTCAGCCAAAAAACTATAAATACATGAGATTTCTGTACTATATTTTGACACTGTTTTGGGGAATAAAGTTCCTACTTACTAGTCTTCTATCTTCTCTCTTGCGACGTTGAGGGTTCTATCGTTCAAGTAGTCTAGTAGTACGCGGCAGAGTAAGAATCAAAGCTCTAGATATAACAAATTCAACTATCCAAATTTCTTAAAATCTCCATAAAAACCCCCCTTCTTTATGGTATAGTTTATATTTTCACTTTTAAACAATACCTTGACTACTATACATTTTCAACAACAAAAAAAAACGATCAATATCTACCTCTTTTATCAATAAAATGAACTCCATAGATTATGGTTATTAATAAAGATATGAAATTAAGTTTGAATGAGGCTTTCCAAAAACAAGTCACATATCTTGTATCATGAGACTTACATAAAAAATGTAATTTGAAATGGATTGGAATTTAATAAAACAAAAATAAAACTATCATTTATAATTATTTTTAAAAGGATAAATTACAGAACTATATGGTTTCAATTGTATTGTATGCTACTGATATTGACAGATATAAGTAGTATGTATCATCAATTAAAAGTGAAATGCCTAAAGGCAGAAGGTTAAGAAGATCAAAGAAAAGAGAATGAGAACAGAGAATGATTGATATGAAAATGAAAGAACAATGAAATTTGAGACGATTGATTGTCATTTTACAAATGAAGTATTCATTGTATGGATCTTAGGCCTCAAAATGTCCTGGTACGGCCGAAAGTGGGGAGAGTCTGTTCTCCTTCTGGAAATGTTCTCGCATGGCCACGCGTACACAACCACTACCAGGGAAATATTACTGCCTTCTCTAGGTTGAGGTGTTGTCTACGAAATTGAGGAGACAAAAAGAGAATGTTCAGCGCTTTAACCGAGTTAGTGGACACGGAAATTCCACCTAGAGGAGTTGTGAACCCTGATTCCAAACCAATGGTGCACATGGGCTCCAGTATCCTGAAGGAACAAATGGCATATGAATCAATCGTTGGTCACTGGCTACTATGGGACTGCAACTCCTCACGATGCTCCATTGCCTTGTGGATCAGTCCTTTAGGTCAAGGGTTCGGGGTGTGGTCACCCTAGGAAAACCACCTGCTTCAGTTTGTGCACCTGGACAGTAACACAGCCCTCACACAAATCAAATAAGATTTGCGCGGCACATATATATCTGGTGTACCTTTGTATCAATATTTATGTGTTTAAATAATAAATAACCTTATATTTTACTAAGAAATTCCGTCACCATAGGCAAAGATGGGTAGTGGCTAGCAGTGGAATCCAGTTTGACGCGCGTTTCGTCCTATTTAGGACTCATCAGCTGGATGTACCTACATCTCAGAGTTGATGTTCACTCTGTGACTCGAACCAAGTACCATTTCGCATAATCCACTTAGCTACTGAGTCCTTATAGCCACTTGCTTGTGAATTACGGCAATATCGAGGCAATACGCCCAGTATGCACATATGGACTATAAGAAACTGACTGGTTGCAGTCCTAAAACATCAATGGGAAGATACAAACAAACAATACTAAGTGAATTCTGCAATTATTTGTTGAAATACATTTGGTTGTCCCCATTAATATTCTTATTCATTACAAATGTATTGTACATTATTCATATTTGATTAACATTTGTTTTGAAACGAATTCCTGTAAATGATTATCTTTGCAATCATCCATATATAGGTATATATATATATAGAGAGAGAGTTATTTGAACAGCTTAACAGATTGTTTTATTCAATATTCAATATTTTATTTGTTTAAGTGTAATCTAAAAAAATATTCGCTCATTATTTAAATAATTATCGTTTTATTATCTAGAAGTAGACAATCATTATGAAAGAAGAAGTAGAAGAAGAAGAAGAAGAAGAACGTTCTCTTTGATTAAATATGATCGAAAAAAAGAAACAGACAAAGGATTGTTCGTTTTTATTTGTCAACATAAAGCTTTATAATATAATCTAATATTAGATATAGAAATAAACAATCTCTATGACGTTAGTAATAACATTTTAGAAGGGGGTTTTATGGAGATTTTAGTAATTTTATATAGTTGAAATCATGAGTCAATTGAAGCTGGACCACCATGGGAAACCTCGAAGCACTGAACAGCCGTCTCGGCCGATTGTAGGACTCCTCAGTGGCAGTGTTCATCCACGATCCCGCCTCACGAGATTTGAACCCAGAACCTATCAGTCTCGCGCATGAGCGCTTAACCTCTAAGTCTGCATCCAACGGTGTTAAGGTCTAACCTCTAACCTCAACCAATCGACGAAAATACGCAACCCTCATGGGTTCGAATCTGTAGAGAAGGAATCGTGGATGTGCATTGTTGAGGAGTCCCACAATCGGACGAGACGGTTATCCAGTGCTTCGAGGTTTTCCATAGTGGTCTAGCTTCAATTGACTCATTATTTCAACTATATGAAAATTACTAAAATCTCCACAAAACCCCCTTCTGATAATGATGAGGTATTTCCTGGGGTTCTAGTGAGAAGCAGTAACCATTGAAGTTCAACCAGGTCTGTTGGGAGATATCAACTCACTAAAGACATTGGTGAATGGTTGCTCAATTTCGTGCGTTGGTTAAAGTTAGACATTAACACCGTTGGATGTCGGCTCAATGATCTAGTGGTTAAGCGCTTGCGCTCGAGACTGACTGATCTTGATTTCGAATCTCGCGGGGCAGGATCGTGGATGAGCACTATTGAGGAGTCCCACAATAGAACGAAACGGCCGTTTAGTGCTTCCAGGTTTTCCATGGTGATCTAGCTTTAATTGACTCATGATTTCAACTATATAATAAAATTTCATTAATTCAATGTAGAATAATTACGTATTCATTTGGAAAAAGAATTCTTCTCATTTTGGATTTGATGAAGATGAAGATGCCAAGTGAAAAAAAAAGTAAAACAATAACAAAAAAGACTAACGAGCTTATTTCTAATCGATTGGAATTGTTAAGTATGTTTTTTTAATTGATTTTTATTTGAGGATACGATGTAGTGAATGTTGGTGGGGGGGGTATTGTTTTTTTAGGAATGTCATGGGAAATATATTTTAATGCCCTAGACTACAAGATATACATATATGGACGAACTACATTATGATACATTTTAAGTACACTGAAATGATGTGAACTTCTTCTTTGATTAATGAAATTCTATTTTACATTACTTAAATTTACATTCATGTTACGAATTGAATCTAAATATAAGGTACAAATTGAAACCATTTCACTCAAACTCATTAAACAGAATATATAACTCTTATTCAAACAATAGACTTCAGGTTTTTTTGCCGATAGGTCTATTGGTGAATGTTATTGATGAGTCCCAGATGTAGGTGAATCAAGTGTTAGGTGTGTTGTATCTTAGTGAAGAAATAAAAATGGGTAACTTCTGAAACCTAATAATGGACGATTATTCTATATATATTTTTATGGTCTAGCTATTGAGTAACTAGATTGTGTATATCTATATTCATCTTATTATAAGCTTCATTTTGACCTATGGATTATTATCATACGAACTACTGTTCTTAAATTATATTCAGTTTATTGATTATTGTATCCCACGCTCACAGCCACATTTGGCTTCATCTTGTACAAATATTATTTTCTATTTGATGGTGTGATGTGGTCTGTCTGTCTGGTATATAGACCGAGTATGCTTGAAATAAATGATTTGCATAGATTCGCATAACAGAAGCTGCAATAGGTGTTCTGGACTCAATTGGAAGAGCTAGGCGGACAAAGGACCAATAAGGACGCTAGACTTCTCATACTGGTTGAACGTCATTGATTTGTCACAGTGTTAAGATCGAAGAAGTCATGTTTCGATTGGCAGATATTTCACGTGATAAACGCCGGACATAAAAATCAATAACGAATTGTCATACATCTGTTTTTTATAAATTCATGACAAGGTGGTTCCAGGGTTTGAAATCCCACCTAATATCGAATTCCAACTAAAAACCTTCAATTCAGTGAAAATACGAACGATATTGGTGAATAGCCATTTATGACAAGTTTGATCATTCTTGAGATGATGGAGAAGATTTGTGGCTCAGGTGGATGATTTTGGTGGAGTTCTGTTCTCTGATCTGGATGGTTTAGTGTGCATCCGAGGAATTACGTGAGCTTAAAATAAGCAATTACCATTCATGTAACCAATCTTCAATTGATGGTGACACGGGATCGAATCCGTCAGGGAGCACCAGTTCCCTCAAGAATACAGGTACACCTTGCTGATGAGTGCCAAGTAGCACGAAACTCGGGTCCATGGTTTCCTGTTGACCATCTCCAACCACCATCTTATGGTAAAAATCATATTTATTATTATTAGCTTTATTCAATATTATATTTTTGGTACAATATAGAATTCTTAGCACGAAGTATTTCAGCCAGTTCCCGTTTATTATTTCTTGATCGATATAGACGATAAATTTTGATTGATCGCCAATTATATAGTAACATTTTGGAAGTCTACAACTGAATAATATTCAGTCTTCTTCATGCATATTGCTAGTCATCTTAATGTCAATGATTGCAAATTTTTGTAACTAAATAGGTTATGCAATTAATTGGTCTGTTAAAACAAACAAGGAAACAGAAAACTTGTTGAAATGTCTAGATGACAGGAACAGGTAACACAGATATTCAAGCAAGTGGCATGTTCCTCAGCTATCATCTCATTAATATATTAACTAGCCTTATATTTCGGTTGTCGGCGAGACTATAATTTATGAACGAACCAATCAGATTTAGAATAACAGGTCTTGGATTTTGGCGCGAAATTCATTCATTCTTTTGGCTAAATAACCTGTTGGCATTTTAGCTGATGTCAGTTCGTGATGAAAATTCTAAATTCAATGCCTAACTTTAAGCATCAATTGTTAATCATAATTTTAATTCCTTATACTTGTTTATAACACTCATTTAGTCTTAGTTAGTAGGTCAATATTCTGAAGGTCACTTAGGCAATCCTCAACGGTCGTCCATAAGTTATAGTCTCATCGAGTTGTTATATTATTCTAATTAAAGCAAAATGAAATCTAATCATGCCAACCAGAGATTATGTGAACGGTTGCTCAAACTTCGCGGAATGGTTGAAGTTAGAAATTAACACCATTGGATACCGGCTCAGTGGTCTAGTAGTTAAGCGCTCGTATGCGAGACCGATAGGTCCCAGGTTTGAATCTCGTGAGGCGGGATCGTGGATGAGCACTGCTGAGGAGTCCCATAACGGGACGAAGCGGCCGTCCAGTACTTCTAGGCTTTCCGTGGTAGTCTAGCTTCGATTGACTCATGACTTCACCTATGAAAATATAGATTATGTTTATTTGAATTGTAAAGATTAAGTTTAAAATTCTTGGATCTTTTATTGTTTACTGTTGAATGTGTATAATATCAATTATCTCATAAGTTATATTTGTCAAATAGAATTACATATACTGATTATATAGTCAATTGTCACACTTTGTTTTGTATTTCATTTAAAAGAACTGATGACTTGTACAAACTTCTAAGTTAATTTGTCTTGTCGTGAACGATAACACAAGTGGGGGCAATCGAATGTATTTAAATACAAAATTACAGGATTATTTAGTAAAATCTGAGAACTATACAGTGAATACTCCATTTGCAAGATGTTAATCAATTGTATCAAACTTGACTGTTCCTCCAATTTCATATCAACCATTCACTGTTCTCGTTCCCTTTTCTTTGATCTTCTTAACCATCTGTAGCCAGGTATTTCACTTTTGATTGTTGATACATACTATTTATATCTGTCGACATCAGTAGAACACACCATAGTTTTATGGAAAACCTGAAATCATTGGAGATAGAATATATGTTCGTGAATTTGTAACGCATCCGTTTTTTAGTGTACAATATATGTACCCTACTTGAGTGCTGTTAGAGGTATGAGGGCAGTTATCACTTCCCGGTTGCTCACACTATGAAATGGTTCTTCTAGAGGTATCTGAAAAGGAAATTGGGTTAGAAGTGGTCACAATGACCTGAGAGCGTGACCGCAATGCCCAAGGGACAACTACTTGAGGTCGGTCACATGCGACCTTTTTGTGAGTAATTTTTGTGTTAGCTCCGTTCTTCAATGGGCCTTACCGCCGGAGACGGATATCCGTGGGATAAGGCGAGGTGTGCATTTTTAGGGTCGACCTTTTCTAACCCCACCCCTCCCTGTGGGAAGGCGGCATTGCTGTTATGCTGGTTGTCTGAAGGAAACACCTTACTGCCGCCACACCTCTGTGCAGTCAGCAGTACGACTTCACCTTCAGACCTTGGGTTTGCTGCTTTTAGTCTAACCGTTCTTCAACCGACCTGTCTGGCAAAGTAGGACCTTGAGGAATGATTGTTCCAGCCAGTGTAGCTCAATTGGTTCATCACGATAGGTAAGCCCGACCACTACGTCAAGGTAGCAGCAACGGTCAGGGTTACCCTACTAAGTACTTCTGAACACTTTTCTGTTGATTTAGTCGGTTAGTACTACATAAAAGAGAAATTTCATTACAAGCTTGAAATTTCCATGTATTTCCTTTTTTCATCTGGTAAGTTGGGACAGGCTACTATGACTACTTCATGGGAAACATATGTAGATAGTTTTAAATGAGTGGAATGAAAATCCTAGTGAAAACTATACAATTATATGCATTGCTCACATGATAGATGACCGGAAAAATGATAGAAAATGCTTGATAGTGTACTTCCGTAGAACACTGAAAAAAGAATGGATAGTCTAATTGTTGCCATTAACATTTTTGGATGTGTTTTAATAGACTACTTAAGTCTGTTAATCATTTATTAATTTTGCCTTTTATACAATATATTCAACTTAACACTAAAAACTAAAGGATTACAATTGTGGTGGCAGCAAAATCTGATTTAAGACCTTCCTGCGGCGCTGGTGGATAGTAGGGAAAACCTTGTTAACTAATTTGGGCGGTTGATGGATATCGGACTAGTCCACCACGTTGATGTAGACCGGATTACTTGGTGACCATTTTCGGTGCTCCTTAAAACTCTTGCTGGCCTCTCGACGTATATGCTTATGTATATGAATTGCACGAGTTCCGACTTGTATGGTCCATGTATTTAGATATATGCGAAGAGTAAGTTAGAAAATCCTTGACATATATCTACTAAAATCAGAGGCCTAAGTTTCCAGGTCGAAGACATAATTAAAAAAGATATATGGTAACAAATACTAGGGTGTGGTGACTATCTACCCTCCCAGGTCGCTGAATATATCAATGTGTATGACAAGGGATGCATGGATGAAAATTTATATGTTACCAGTATGCAAGTAGACTATACTTGACTCTGATGAGATGCCCACGCGTCGACACCTGGACACAATGAGTTTCTCACACCATTACACCCACACGGTTGGCTTCCAGAAAACTTAAATGGTTTCACCAGTTAAGGCTTGACTGACCTTAACACGCTTAGAACACCAAAACATCGTGATGATTCACATACTTTCTCCTTTCTCAGTATTTTGACGAAACAAGAGGTGGTTATGGCAGCAAAACTGAGTGATATAAATAGCAAGTGATCACGGATCAAACAATTTATACAACTTCTTAAGATATTTGCAAGTTAAACTTTTATAAAATAGGCATTTTGTCACTAATTTGTATATTTTATACTGAGAACCCCTTGTTTTAATTAAATATATGGTATTAAATAGGGTGAGTGCTAACATTATCAAAGTATTCACCAACGAGTGCCCCCCTTTTGATGACTATATTGAAATATAGCTCTCCGTTTGGGTGCGTATGCCAGATTGAGGATACCAATACTAAATGTGTTTAAAGAATACATTCCATCTGTATACTATAGCAGATAAATCATGAACTAAAATTGAATAGATGCTGATGAAAAGGGAACTATCAGCTTACTCAATCATCATATCTATGAAAACAGACCAAACATAAGATATAATTCAATAGACAGACACATAAGGAAGAAGCTTTTATGTTGTGTGATCGTTCAAGTCTACTTCTGATAAACAAACATCTTATGGACTAACCCAATTAGCTACTTAAATGAAATAACCAAATATGAGTAGGAAGCCCATACTGGTTAACCAAAATAGAATATACGAATAAGTCATTCATAAGTAAATAGTTCTTTACCACAGAAAATAAAACCAAATTTTCAATTAATGGTATCTCTCCTTTTTTTAAGAAAGTGGACCCAAATCATGATCGATAGCGTGCACCAATCACTATATCCCATTTATTATTTGGCTTGTGACTGATTGATCCAGTGTATTAAATACACACACACATCTTTACATAAGATATACGATATAATTTAATATAGTTAAAAATGATACACAAAATTATACCTAGTTAGAAGGTCACGAAATACTTGATCAGATTAGACTGGTACATTTAATAGGCAGATGTATGTTCTAGATGTATGACATACAACAAAGTAACATACAGAATTCAATGATTTACATTTCCAACTTCAGTTAACACCTAATGATTCTCAATCTTTAACAAACAACGTCAATTAGTAATTGTATCATACTCTCGACTCAATCGTTTAGAGTGTAAACAACTTTATACTGGAACTTCTGAAAATCTATCTTAAAACTACTACTGTAGTGCGGTCTACATATATCCACATAAGTAGTATATGGCGATGGTCTGACATAGAATGTATTTTGGCAGAAGCTCGATAAGGAAAGAACTGAAATGAAACGCAATTGATAGGAAAATGCATAAACAATGAAATTAAAGAAGATGAACTGATATTTACACAAGGAACAATGAAGGTTGAGACAATTGGTTGTTATTTTGCAAATTAACTGTTCACTATATGGTTATCAGAATTTAGTGAGATGGTCTGTAATTTGTGCTTATATACATTCGATTGTCCCCAACCAGTCGTGTTCTGTTTACTAAGCTACTACTACTACTACTACTACTACTATTACTTCTACTCCTCACTGGTGTTCTGATCTACGATAATGAATGTGTCGTCGATGTAGCGGAAGTAAGTAAGTAGTGGACTATAATAGAAATTCTGTAGAATTGTGTGGTGTTGTTGATAATATTGTAAAGTATTGATATACATATAAAGACTGTCCGAAATTTAGTGTAAATCATTTCTATCAATGTAATTGAATTAAACCGTGAAAATAAGGTAAGAAACTTACTACTGGAAAATAGTAATAAGATAAGTGTTTAAGAAAAACACAGGTTATATATAAAGATATTTAAATTCAACTAGTATTGTTTCGTTGAATCTTCCCATTGATGCTTGGGACTATAACTGGTCAGTCTCTAATTGGCATATGTGCATCCTGTGCGTATTGCCTCGATATAGCCTAAATTCACAAGCATGGTAAGCAAAGATGGATAGTGGCTAGCAGTGAAATCCAGTTTGACTAGCGTTTCGTCCTATTTGGGACTCGTCAGTAGGATGTACCTGCATTTCAGAGTTGATGTTCACTCTGGAACTCGAACCCGGTACCTTTCGCTTCAAACGCCATCTCGTTATCCACTCGGCCACTGAGTCCTGATAGCCACAAGATATTTGTCTTTGAAATAAAATGATTCGTGTTGTAATATGTTTTACTTGGTGATTAAAGATTGGAATATTCTTCATATCAATATTACCGTATTATCAATAGGACGATATGTTACATTTAAAACTATTTAAAGCTTTTGTGTTACTTATTCACTACAATGAACGTGACACTAGGACTACAATTATTCACTATTATTTTAAAGAAACGTACTTACTTACGCTTGTTATTCATCGTGGAGGACCATAGGTCACATGCAAACGTTCTCCATACAACTTCGTTCACAACAATCCTTTCCAGTTGTTCCCAGTTGTTATTTATCCTTCTTATGTCTTCTTCGAATTCTCAACCTATTGTGTTCATTGACTTTCCTCCTTTTCATTTCCCTTCAGGATTACAATATAGCGCTTGCTTCGTGATGCATTTTGATGATTTCTTTAATGTGTGTCATATGCACTTCTAATGTCTTTCCCTAATTTCCTCTCCAGATGTAAGTTGGTTAGTTCTCTCTGACAGTGGTCTATTGCTGGTGGTATTCAGCCAAAGGATATTGAGTGTCTTGTGTAGGCAAATGTTTATAAATACTTGTACTAATACGATGATGGTTATTGTAGTTCTGGAAGTTTCATCTCCATATAGTAGGACAGTATATGCGTTCGCATTCAAGATTGTGACTTTGATGTCGTTTGACAGTTGTTTTGAGTTACATATGTTCTTCAACTGTAAGAATGGGTCCATTGCTTTGCCAATCACTGCCTTTATATCTGCGTCAAATCCTTCTTGTTCATTGGTGAACCTATACAAATATGTAAATGTTTCCACCTCTTCTAGGGCTTCTTCAACAAGTGAGAATGAGTTGGTTTTCTCCGTGTTGAGAATGTAGCTTTTTCACTTGTGTATCTTAATGCCTACTGATTCAGAGGCTGCTACACTAGTTGTCTTCATCTGAATTCGTTAGTGTGTATGGGATAGAAGCGTGAGGTTATCAGTAAATTATAAATCTTCTAGTTGATTCTGAGATGTCCATAATATTCTCTGCCTCCTTTCAGACGTGGAAACTAAGTAATATCAGTTAAGACAGTGGATATTGAATTTGTGTAATGCAAGCAAGATAATGAAATAAAGTACTCGTTTCAACTTTAAATCTGTAATAAAAAACTCTATATTGGTTACACAAGAAGTCAAAAAGAAAACAATTGTGAGACGACTTTTATTAACTCTGAAAGTAACTATGAAGAAGTGAAACCAAACATAATCTGTTGGGGGGATCCAGAAAATTCCTTGAAAAAAAGCCAAAACAGGCTCTGAAAACATTGAGAAAGATCTTATCCAATCAGCATTCAATATAAGTTTTACCGGTAACATCTAGAAAGTAGAAAGTCACACATCACATTTCTGGTTAGATGGTTACCCATACTACTACGATGTTTAGTAGCGTTGTAGAATTTTTCCGAAACTCAAGCCCATCTAATATACCATAAAAACCATACATTTTCTGTACATAAACGAACCTTTGAAGTTAAGCGTTTCTTCCATATTTCGTGTCTTTTCTCTCGAGTTCAAGTTACTGTGTTGATCTAGCTTGGAGATTACTTGAAGAGCTTAGGAACCGAATCTAGCATTCAATTAGAAGACTTATGAAATCCAACCATATTTAAAATTAAATTAAAATGTTATTTCAAGTGTTTCAACTCCGATGGTTTTAATCAGGAGGGGTTTCGTGGAGATTTCAGTTTTTTAAATGGTGTATAAATGCAGATTAAATTAATGATTAATTTGCCAATTCACTGCTTTCAAATTTATTCACTGACCGAATATTTCAAATGATATATGTACATTCCATCATTATTTTAAATATCAAATGTGAATTAATTAATCGTTTGTTATCAGAAGGGATTTTGGTGGAGATTTTAGTAATTTTATAAAGTTGCGATCATTAGTCAATTGAAGCTAAACTACCATGGAAAACCTGGAAGCACTGGACGGCTGTTTCGTCCTATTATAGGACTCCTCAGAAGTGTGTATCCATTGGATGCCGGCTCAGTGGTCTATCGGTTAAGTGCTCTGGAGCGAGACTGGTAGATCCTGGGTTCGAATCTCGTGAGGCGGGATCGTGGATGCACACTGTTAAGGAGTCCCACAATAGGACGAAACGACCGTCCAGTGCTTCCAGGTTTTCCATGGTGGTCTAGCTTCGATTGACTCATGATCTCAACTCTGTAATCGTGTGTTATTGAAATAAATCTTCATCAACAATCTGGCATTCATGATTGTATGGAGACATTTTATTCATTTTCCGTTGAACAAGTAGAAAGTGATGGGTATTTCTCAGTCATAACTAATAGCCATACCAGTAACAGTAATCAACGATTTTAGCAAGATATAACAAATGTATGAACATTTTAATAGTTGAATTCATAAGTTGACCTAAGCTAAACAACATTTGAATATATGAAAGCAATAGACGACCGTTTAGTCCTAGTATGGGACTGCTCCACGACCCTGCATGTGAGACTCGAACCCACGACTTCGTGTCTTGCGCACGAAAGCCTAACCTCTAAACCATTGCTCACTAGTGACTTGCTTCAAGATGGATGTCATGGAGTTCTAGTAAGAAGCTGTGATTAGTGGAGTCTAATCCGTGTCGAATGTGAGTTAGTTATCCACCTCAGACAATCGAATGAAGGGTTGCGTAAGATCATGAACACCGTGGGATGCCAGCTCGGTGATCTAGAGATTAAGCGTTCGAGTGCGAAACCGAAGGTCCTGAGTTCGAGTTCCTTCGGTGTGGGATCGTAGATGCGCAATGATGAAGAGTCCCACACTAGGATGAAACGGCCACCCAGTGTTTTCACGTTTCCAATGGTGGTTTAGCTTAAATCGACTCATGAATTCAACTATTAAAAATTTATTATTTAATTAAGAAACTTATCGAGGTCTGGAAAAAGCTCATCGAAGCTAAATAAATAATGAAAGCGGTATAAAAATCCATTCACATGATTTCAAATTATTCTGTCTGTAGCGCGTGTACATATGTCAAAGTTAGTATTTTAAACGTGTCCATACTATTGGTACCGACAAAAGTAGTCGTCTTAACAAGTGACTTTTATGAATGATAGTCTTATGCACGTAAGCTTATCTCTGGAGAAACTGATAAGTTGTTAAATTTTCGGTATAAATCATTGTTCTATGTTACATATACTTTCAAATTATGGATACAAGGGTTGACGCCATTAGATTTAAAACGTATTGATTATCAAGACAACCTACTAACTGTTAAATGCCACAATACAGTATATAGTCAACATTCTTACTTCCGACTACAAACTGCAGAAGAGTTAAATAGCTCCTCCAGAACGTTTCACCACTCTTTATGGCCGGTACGGACACTTAGTAATTACGCAATAAATATACGTATAATAATCCAGTATTCTAGCAGTTACAGCTTTATGACTTATTTATTTGTATATAACAGAAGGTTATTGAACATCTACAAGATTTGATTAACTAAACAGCAATTCTGGACTATTTTCACATTTCCTACAAATTCAAATCTGTGTTTTTTGCTTCAAACACATTTGTTATATGTGACTTTTGATTTACAATACAATAAATGGATATTGTCCAGAAGCTGAACTTAGGACGCATTATTCCTTCTATTTGGTCAGCTGGATTAAGTAACAATGAATAAAACTTTAGTAGTGGGTTAAAGTATCACTGTGAAAATCAACACTAGGATCTAGTTGCATTTAACTAATGAGTCTATGGCTAGTCATGTAATAAAATGGATATATCAAGACAAAAAAGCTCAGAATGAACATATACCAATAAATACTATTTAAAATCCAGTCCTGAATATCAACAACTGGATGATTTAAACCTATTCTAATTCCGGTTAGCATACTGTTATATTTGTCCCTGTTATTACCTGTTAAATACTTAATTGACTTATATTTCGTGTTGAAAGTTCCTAATTCAACGACACATGGTGGGAGCATAAAGACCGGTAATATGAATTTATATGACCCTCGAAGTAAATCTAAACCATCTGTGGATACATGATATCTTATATGATTTATGCACAGTCAGATGTGTATATTTTAAACTAAGTAGTATTTTCATAGTTGAAATCATGAGTCAGTTGAAGCTAGCCCACCGTGGAAAACCTGGAAGCACCGAACGGCAGTTTCGTCCTATTATGGGACTCCTCAGTTTAACCAAGTCTGTTGTAGAAATATCAACTCACTGAAGACAATTGGTGAACGGTTGCTCAAAATCGTGTATTGGTTGAAGTTAGACCCTAACACCATCGGATGTCGGCTAAGTGCTCTGGCGCGAGACTGGTAGGTCCGGGGTTCGAATTTCGCGAGTGCGGGATTGTGGATGCGCACTGCTGAGGAGTCTCATAATAGGACGAAACGGTCGTCCAGTACTTCCAGGTTTTCCATGGTGGTTTAAATTCAATTGACTCATGATTTCAAGTATGAAAACACTGAAATCTCCACAAAACCCTTTCTGATCTATAAGTAGTATTTAACACCGATCAATAAATAAATAACCGTGTGTACATATATTTACAATACTATACCGTGAACCATTTGGAACCAACATATATAGTTAAATGACTAAACCATTTAATTATTACTTTTTAAAATATGCTAATCTGTTGTAAAACAAGTCAGTAGGCAGGGGGTATTCGTGTTCATTGTGAGAAGTTACATAGTATTTACATAATAAATATACATGGCTTTAAATCTCGTATTTACATCTTTTGGTGTATTCTTCATTCTGAACCATTTTCTAGTCTGGTCTCCGTGATTTATACCAAAGCCTTGCTTTCGATGCAGTGAAGATCTTCACTCCGTTTGACAATGTCGCCTTCCGCTACGCACTACATGCAAACAATCTTGTGAGTACCATCTAATACCATGTCACAAACTATCAATTACACTTGTCATTCGCACTTCAATCTATTCATTCATTGTTCACCATATCATACACTATAGGATATATATATGTGGTTTAGTGATCAGACTAGGAAAACTAATCTGTTATTATTAACATTCCTAAGTAGTCAGTATTACATGTGATTGTACAGTTCACTGGAGACACTTCCATTTCCTTAATGTGATGTTGACGATTAATATATTTAAATTCATTCAACTAAACTATACTTTTTGAGTATGATTACGTGACATGAAGAAAACAAATGCAAGAGATAGAAACTATCAAAAACAGTTAACTGATTACTACTATGTTTAGTCAAACATTTAGTTGGTGGGTAAGCGGATGAGTGGGCGAGTGTGGTAGAGAAAGAGAGATGAAGACGAAACAATCCGATACATCCCAAACAGTAGTTGCGTGATGCATACACATTTGATTTATGATAATTCAATATTATTCGAAGAGTAAATAAAAGAACCAAACTATTTATAGAGAAGTATATCAAGAATGGCAACAACAACAAAAAAACTACTTGTTAGTTGTTTGTATAAGAAAATGTAACATAAGGAGATTTATCATTGTTAAAAGAAAAGATATATTACTGAAATGACAGTGTCAAGCGAGTATGCAATGGATACTGGAATTTAGTGTTTTTTGTAGGTTATCAATGTCATTGTCTTCACTGATCAATGAATTATAATTAGGTTCTCATAACTGAAGAATCTAAACATAACATGGTGCGGAGACGCGGAGAACTACGAAAGCCATTATCCAGAAGATACAAGTGTTTATTAACAGTTGTCTACGCAAAATATTTCGAATCCGATGGCCAGATACTATCAGCAACAAGTTACTGTGGGAGAGAACAAACCAGATTTTAGTGGAGGAAGAAATCAGGAAGAAGCGCTGGAAGTGGATTGGGCACACTTTGAGGAAATCACCCAATTGCGTCACAAGACAAGCCCTCACATAGAATCCTGAAGGTCAAAGAACACATTACGCCGAGAAATTGAGACAGACATGAGAAGAATGAACAAAAAATGGATAGAACTAGAAAAGAAGGCTCAGGACAGAGTGGGTTGGAGAATGCTGGTCGGCGGCCTATGCTCTATTGGGAGTAACAAGCGTAAGTAAGTAAGTAACTGAAGAATCTATTACCATTACAAAATGATGTTATTTGATATAGTATATAACCGCTATTATATCTGAGCGGTTGTCTGTGTTGTTTCTGGTGGCATTTTGCCGTTATGTACGTGTAGATTATATTGAAGTCCGGAGTATAACTGTTTTTACTTGACAATTGAGAACACATGCGATACTCTCGACGTAAAGTAAGAATATGGAAAACTGATGTTGTTGTGAACTGTGAAAGAAGAAACCTTAACAAACTACGGAAGCTATTTTTGGGGACGTTATTTCGTTAAATCCAAAGCTTGTATCACAGTAACATTTACTTTTGCCCTTAGTCTATTTTACAAATCATAAGCTTTCGTTTGATGTATGATTCATTGTCATAGCATTTTCTCTTCCAAAGCTATTGTAATTTAGACGTAACTTTTTGTACTCTATTTTCTACCCTAATCCCCCAGTTTTAGACATAATTGTATTTTCCTAATTATTGTACGTTGTGGTGAGGTTAATCATCCATTTATTCATATATCTTTTCACACTGATCTGAATTCGGGTACCAGGTCGGATTTTGGAATAAAGCGATTAGTGTTCCAGTTGTCTTGTCTTCTCTCTCGAACATGCTTGTCAGCCAATCAAAGATAGAATCGTTTTCGTCTCTTCACCCCCCACTTTGAACTCACGCAAACTAGCCTCAAAGTTATGCCAGTCAGCCTATCGCGTCAAGGTCCTAATCTACATTAGACAAGTTATCCTCGGCACGAAAATGGGTAGACAGATCAAGGACGTAACAGATGTAATGTGGATTTATTAACACTCAGGATACATATCACCAAATAAATTCTGAAACCACACCGTCCTTATACCGAAGTACAATCATTTCCATACTGATTTCTTCTTTACACACATAGTGGTTTTATATACGTCACACATGTTACTGTAAAATCATCCACAATGAATTTAGTTCACCTAAATTGATATAAGAACAATAATGAATGAAAGTTTACCCATGTAAGATTAAATGAAATGCACACTGAATTGATAAGATAAATATTGCCTTAAATTATTATTTCATCTTTTTCATTTCCTCAATATAAACTAACTTATCACAAAAGGGTTGGTCGCGCAATTTCGTGGATTGCTTGAGGTTAGACATTAACATCACTGGATTCCGGCTCAGTGGTCTGTCGGTTAAGTGCTCTGGCTCGAGACTGGTAGGTCCTGGGTTTGAATCTCGTGAGGTGAGATCGTGGATGCGCACTGCTGAGGTGTCCCACAATAGGACGAAACAGCCGTACAGTGCTTCCAGGATTTCCAAGGTGGTCTAACTTCCATTGACTCATGATCTTAACTATATAAAATAAATTAACTTAATTGGAGAGATTTTAATCTGAATTCAACCATTTGGTACCTTCATTTTCATCAATCACTCTAGTCAGTCATCATTAATTTAGAGCCCGGTATAAATATGCATTGGTTCAAGTTGTCGTTACCATATAAATGCAACAGAGTGAAGTTAACCAGATGAGTAGTAAATAAAATCGAAACTATGCAGCTAAAGTGAAAATAGAGAAGATTGATAACAAAGAGTATAGTTGGGAAACTTAAAAAAAGAGTGCACTATTAAAACACTATTGTGACCAATTCTGATTTATGCTTCCTAAAGACTTCAATCACTGATTGTTGTTATTTAGCTAAATGACCCTAACCGATTAGTATGCATCTATAAAGGTGGATCAGTTCAACAATTAATAACTGACTATATGGACTGATACCAGTTGACATTGCTCTCCTTGGTAGGAGATGGCTATGAGTACATGACGAATGTCCAAAGCACTTCAGTCGATAAAAATTTCAAACTTCATTAACCTATTCAACTTCTTTTACTAATAATGTACACCTGACCTCAACACTACCCACTTTGTTGTTCCACTTTACGCGGACAATACTTTGGAAATTTTGGTGATGCAGTAATTGAGTGCGGTTCAGAAAGAGAATTATGAAGGAGGAATTATTAAAAAAACCCATCTTATCAAATTCGCATTCCAGGAATCTTATGTTAAACCTTCACAACTCCTAAACTTACCACACAAACTATTGTATCTGTTTCTGGATCTCATTCAATTACCGCCTTACCCGACCCCCTATGTTTTTGAATTCCATCTCCAAGTGACCTCACATCTGTTCTTGCACAAACATATATATACAGTTATTATTGATAAACTTTCTCATTCTAGTTCTTTCCGTCATCAATGTCAATTATTTCACCTTATATAACACCTCAATGTTACCTTTCAATACATATATGGTTGTAAACAGCTGATGGGAAACCTTCGAAATATAATGAATTTATAATATTCTAACTCACTTGTTGTTCCAGCTTTATTCCAATTCACAAAAGGAACCAATTGCTTGAAGCATTCTACAGCCTGCACAAATCTTTTACCATGTTTCATAGTTATGATATTATACGAAAAAAAATCTGAGATTGTGTGATAACAAACGTGTCATAAGTTTAGATAACTCATCATAAAAATATCTTATTAATACCCAAAAGCAAAGAAAAGTGTCTTCCATCTTTTAAACAATCAATTAGAAGTGTTTGCAAAAAATTTAGTTTACCGTCACCATATACACAACAGTTTAAGTGTACTTTTCTTTCAACAGTAGTAATTTATTTTATTTATTTAAACACATAAATATTGGTACAAAGGGGCACCGAATACATATGCCCTACACAAATGTCATTTGATTTATGTGAGGGCTGTGATACTGTCCAGGTGCCCAAACTAAAACAGGTGGTTTTCTTAGGGGGCCACATCCGGAGCCTTTGATCTAAAGATCTGATCTACCAGTCAGTGAATCATCGTGAGGAGATGCAATCCCATGGTAGCCGGTGACCAGCAATTGATTCATACGCCATTTGTTCCGTCAGGATACTGGAGCCCATGTGTATCATTGGTTTGGAATGAGGGTTTTCCAACTCCCGTAAGTGGACTTTTCGTGTTCATCAACCCGGTTAAAGCGCCGGACATTCGCTTTTCGTCTTCTCAATTCTGTAAACAACACCCCCGCCACGAGACGGCAGTGAGTAGGACTTCCCTGGCAGAGTTATACTATTGTATATACATAAAGAATGATGATTCCTCTGAGAAAATATAAAGCTGAGTTTTTTTTCGTCTTATTATGACACAAATTCTAAACAAATATATGAACAGAAGGATAAATAGATAAATGGATAGATAACAGAATGTATTATTGAAGAATGATTATATATGTATTAATTAACCAATCAAATGAAAGAAAAATAATGACACTAATTTGATTGGTTAATCTTTTTCTTAAAAATATATATAAACAACTGATTATAAATTAAATTACACGATCACCCGATTTATAAACAGAAGTATTAATTCCTATGCTTCTTATTAAATATTAATATATTCTGACATTTCCACAACTGAGTACAATTTCTCAAAGAACAAAAGTAAGTTCATTTTGTATTGTTTGTTTGAATCTTCGTATTGATGTTTAGAATTGCATTTGATAAGTGTCTTATTAACATATGTGCATCCTCTGAGGATTGTCTCGATATTGTCTTAATCCATAAGTATTATAAAATGAGATGGATGGTGGTTAGTAGTGGAATCCAGGACTCACGTTTCATCCTACTTGGGACTTGTCAGATGGATGTACATGCATCCTAGAGTTGATGTCCACTCCAGGACTCAAACTCAGAACTGTTCACTCCAAACACCATCACGTTATCCACTTAGCTACTGAGTCCTGATAGAAACTTGCTTGTGTAATGGGGCGAATTTCAAATTATTTGTTTGAATCTTCCCATTGATGTTTAGAACTAAAATTAATCAGTCTCTCATTGTCATATGTGCATCCTGTTTGGATTATAATCGATTTTAGAGAGATATAAATGACGGTTATTTGTGAAACTAATGATACCTTTTTAATATTAAAACTATACTATGGTGTTTTTAAATTATCGCTACGAGTCATTTGATTTTTTTACAATGAAATAAATCTATTTCCGAAATAAATACTGATTTTATATAGTTGAGATCATGAAGGTAGACCACCATAAAAAACCTGGAAGCACTCGATGGCTGTTTCGTCTTTCTGTGGGACTCCTCAGCAGTGCGCATCCACGATCCCGCCTCGCGAGATCCTAACTCTATCATTGACAGAACTTATTAAGTAATTTAAAGATAGAAGGAATGAATAGATAATAAATGCAATGTAAAATCATTGATGCAATACAATTGAATACAATAGGAACAAAAAACAAATCCACTTTTGCTGCCATTTTGTTTATAGAGTGGAAATGTTATTTTGTTAGGGAAAGTTGACACTGCTTACTAGGTGAATGAAATAGACTTAGAATTAGACGACTAAATTCTATGAACAGTGAACAGTAAACCATATGATATCATCATAAGAGGTTAAGTGGAGATTTCGGTATTTTCATAGCTGAGGTGTCCCATAATAGGACGAAACGGTTGTCCAGTGCTTCCAGGTTTTCCTTGGTGGTCTAGCTTCAATTGACTGATGCTTTCAACTATGCAAATATGATATCAGTTATTGACAAGTGAATATTTTTTCTATTCAGTAATTGAAACTTTTGTACTTCAAAGGAGTAAATTGTAAATTTGGATAATTGAGTAGTTGTGCAAACATTCATAATTAGAGTATAACTCGAAGCCGAGTACATAATTCCATGTTAGATAATGAGTTAACCTTGCTAATAAAGGTTACTAGTAGGTAATCGATTAGTATGTCATACTTATTATAATGTTGTTTTTTCTTAGACATTCTGTATAACTGTAAAGATTAACCATGCTTCATGACGTAAGAATATTCTCCCATTCAATACAATAGATCTAATTGTATTACAGGTTAAATGAATCTTAGAGTTATTATCCTTTAATTCAATATTATGCTATTCAATATGTTCAATACAAGATATTAAGATGTTGAACTAATTATTCATATTGAGATCTTGTTTTCTATAAGTTAAATATAATCTATCTGCCTCATATTACTTACTTACGCTTGTTACCCCTCTTGGATGAGCATAGGCTGCGTACAGACACTTTCCACTGAACTCTGTCCTGGGAAAACTTTTCCAGTTGTTTCGTAGTACTATTCATCGTTTTCGTGTCTGCTTCCAATTCCTGACACAGTATGTTCTTTAGTTTTCCTGTTTTTCATTTCTCTTTAGGATACTGTCTTACATTCATTCTGATCATAAGTTTCAAACAATATATATTGTCGTTCATTTTCAAACTATGATTTTTCATAGAGGATGACAGTATCGACTATTTTGCATATATTTTGAGAGTTTTGTACCATGAACTAATATTGGTTAGATAACTAATGAAAACCGCGAAAAGCTTGATAGTTTTTTACACTCTATTATGAAACTCCTTAGTATTATGCACTCATAATTCCATTATTAAGATAGTGGTTGGAGGTAGTCGACAGAAAACTCTAAACCTAGGTTTAATTCTACTTGGCACTCGTCAGCAAAGTTCACCCGTAATCTTGGGAGGACTGATATCTCCTAACGGATTCGATCCCGTGTCATCTAACTTAACAGTTAGAGACGTTACCACTGAGCTATCGAGGTCGTGACTAAACTTCTGTAGAATTGAGATGTACTTACAATTGATTGATCATTGGATGCTGATCAATATTATGTGTATCAGGTCTTTGTTAGTGCAGATCAAATCCTATCGATCAAGTTTCAATGTGGCCACTAGTCTAGGTGACTCGACATTACATACACTATATTGAGACATAATGGTAGTTGGTCGACTAGATTCGATCAGCACTAAGAAAGACTTGACATACATGACAATGATCACTCAATGATCAATCAATTGTATAAACTAAACTATTTCAGAATAAATATTTGTTGATATATATGCATTGACAAAATAACTGACCTTTTTTACCCAATTCATCTTTCCAACTTAAGTCAATAGACTGTAATAATATATATATTTCATATTTAAAGTATGTTAATGACACGGTGTTATGTATATTCTGTAAACATAAATGTGATTGAGTATTTGGGAAATTATATACATATATACATATAGCCGGTAATATCGTACATTACCAGACTTCTCATTGCAATAATTAAGTTCAAGGTAACACATAGATGACAAATTATATTTTAGTGTTTTTTTGGCGAGTTAGTTTTCTACGGGATGGGGTCGCTAACCCAATGCCCAACCTTCCCTCTCTTTTACCCGAGCTTGGGACCGGCAGTAACTCTAGAAGAGCTACAGACGGAGTTTACAAATTATATACATATATATATATACATATATATATTTCTTGTCACCTCGACTATAATAACATTTGAATAGACAAATAATATATATTGTTAACAAATGGTAAGCTATTGCAAATTAGGTGACACATCCACCACTGTCTTCTGATATTCATCAACATATGCTCAATAGTGATCAGCTCCAAGAGGTATTTCCTGGAGTTCTAGTGAGAAGCAGTAACCAGTGGAGTTCAACCAGAACTGTTGTGAGATAGTAACTCACTGAAGAAAATGGTGAATGTGTCGCTCAATTTCGTGAATCGGTTGAAGTTAGACATTAACAGCGTTCGATGCCGGCTCACTGGTCTAGAGGTTGAGCGCTCGCGCGCGAGACTAATAGGTCCTGGGTTTGAATCTCATGAGGCGAGATCATGGATGCTCACTGTCAAGGAGGAGTTCCACAATAGGACGAAACGGCCGTGCAATGTTTTCAGGTTTTCCATGGTGGTCTGACTTCAATTAGCTAATGATTTCAACTATTGTAATTATTATAATATCCACGAAACCCCGTTTCTGATATAACAAATTAATTCAATTAATGATCTGTAATATTTTTATTTGAATATTTCTTTGATGAAAATGAATCAGTTATAACACTTTTTTTAAACAAAGTAAACCATATAATTACTGGGTAGTAATTAAACTGAATGTACATATCATTTATTATATGTATAAAAACCGGACTAATGAAATTTCATAGTTTAAAGACTAAATCCAAAACTAATGGATAGAAATGTAGTTATGAGAGTAATTTGAGAGTGTACGGATCTAAATGTGTGTGTGTGAGAATGAGAGACAGCTGATTCTACTAAGCTCAATGTGTATGTATAACCTCAAATGAAACTGATCTACGGTAACTTTAAGTTATCGAGAACGTTGAGTTATGGTGTATGCTACTTATATCTGTCGATATAAGTAGAATGTGACAATAATAGAAAGTGTAAAACCTGGCAGGAGCAAACTATGAAGGTCGACTTGAATAAAACAGAAACGAAATTCGAAAACAATTGTGAATCAAAAGAATCATATAGAACATGAAGGATAAATGATGAAAATTTGCAAATGAAGTATTTAGTGTATGGTTCTCATTTCGTATAGAAATGCAATTGGTCGTTCCCATCTGTGTTCTCATTCACAACAGAATCACCTAGTTGTTATTTAATCGTTCACATTAAATCAACTTTATTTCAGTTCTAATATCATGTAAGGTTCATTTAGGTTACTAGTTAAGTTACTGTTTCACTATCGATGCCACTAATCGGTTAAAGTAAAACATACACTGGAATCAATTAGATTCATGTTAGTCACTATTGAATGTTTGAACCCAACTCAAAATATGATAATGTATTCCATGAACTAAGTATGGTCTAACAATACTTTGATAATAGGACTTTTGGTACTAATAGACACTACAAGAATTAAACAATCAAGACAAATTGAAGTGACTGTAAAAATGATAATGAGAAGTTGATCCCGGTGTTTATGTTATCTGGAACTTAGAAAAAATGAAGGCTTCAAAATCGAATCATCTAGCTTAGAGAAGACAACATTATCAAAAGTATCCATCTGAATTACAAACTTTCTTCAAATTTCTATTCAAGAAAGTGTTGACCAGGATGTTGATCATTAACTGAAACTCACATAAAATTAGTGTAGCGGAAGAGCAAATAAACGAAGAAAATTATCAGTTTGATTTTGAGTTAGTTTAATATGATAAATTCATCATAATCGCTATTTTGAGGTGTCAAATATTAGAGTAACTTATGGAGTACTGTAACTGATCGAAAAGATTCACTTAGTATTGTTTTTTGGGATCTTCCCATTGATGTTTAGGACTGCAAATGGTCAGTCTCTTATTGGCATATGTGCATACTCTGCGTATTGCCTCGATATAGCCTAAATTCACAAGCATGGTAAGCAAAGATGGATAGTGGCTAGCAGTGGAAAACATCAATGGGAATATTCAAACAAACAATACTAAGTGAATTTAAACTCCATCCCATTGCACAAGCAAGTGGTTATCAGGACTCAGTAGCTAAGTGGATAACGCGATGGCGTTTGAAGCGAAAGGTACTGGGTTCGAGTCACAGAGTGAACATCAACAAGTCTGAGATGCATGTACATCCAACTGACGAGTCTCAAATAGGACGAAACGCCTGTTCTGGATTCCACAGCTAGCCACTATCCATCTTTGCTGAGCCAAAAGATATTATAAACCGATCACTGTGTCTTAATGACATTTCAAAACTTACTAAATATATACTTAATTACTTACGTCTGTTACCCTTTGTGGAGAAGCATAGGCCACCGACCAGAATTCTCCATCAAACTCTATCCTAAACAATCTTTTCCAGTCGTTTCCAGTTGCTATTCATTTCTCTGATATCTGCTTACAAGTCCCGACGTAGTGTGTTTTTCAATCTGCCTCTTTTCCGTTTCCGTTCAGGATACAATTTGTTGATTTCCACAATTTATGTCCTATACTATTCATAAATGTATATTTTATTTTTACTAACGATCACGTCAGGTATAGGTGTCTTTCCAAGTAAGAGGGATATCACTTTTTATAAGTTGAATGGTTTAACCGTGAAACTTTCATTATTTTTCTGGATAGCTTTTACTTAAAGTGAATTATCCATAATTTATCAACAAATGACTGACAACTAGTTCTGTTAATTTCAAATTCATTTACATCATTGATTTCAATTCTATTATCATTCATAAATTAACAAAATCTTCTTTCATTGAAATCATGAACAGATTGATGTTAAATAACCATTGAAAAGCTGGAATCACTGGATGGTCATTTCGTCTCAGTGTGAGACTCTTCAGAAGTCCGTATCCACAATCTCGCACACGGTATTCGAATCTATCACCTCTGAATCTAAAGGTCCTCTTTTCTAGCCAACACTAATCTTCCATACTTTATTGAATTGTGTGTTATATTTAGTAGGTCAACCTATTATTGATCATAAAACTAACAGGATTGTATATTTCGATATAAATCAATGTTGATTTGATGTACTTTTTCTTTACTCTTCGAAAATTGGAAAATGTTAGTTTTCATGATAGTTATTTTGCCACCCACAATAATGTCTTTTGCATCTTACCATTCAGAGTTGATTCAAATAGTTTTATGTTGAAACGACGATTTAAATCGACCATCAGTAGAAACCGTACTTGGTTCAACTCATCTATATCAGAAGCAAGGGTTAAGTTTGTCTCAAAAACCAAAATGCCTGTGATTGAATGTATCACTTCATATTACATCTATCGAACTTCACGTATTTGTGTACACACCTATGCAAACTAAAGATGGTGCAACATATATCTCAGGGACTACAATAACAAATAAATTCCAACTGTCAAATCAGAGAATAAGATTGACAAACATTTTCCTCTATTGTTTAATATTGGGTTGAAACCAATCAAAGCATTGATATCATTTAAGCTTTAGTAGCATTTAATAAGTGTCTAAGGGCGTATACTGAGATTTACTGAAATTTTAGCCATCCAAGGATTCAAATCCTTCATGTTAAGCCTACCATAGTAACACTAAGCTATTATCTGATCTGCTGTGATCCATATTATCTTCCTTACTGCTTTAATTTCCCCTTACCTTCCAGCTCGTCTAAATAACCTTATTATTTTTGTTTCATGTACATAAATACCTTAAAAAATAAAGGTGTGACCATATTATTTTTTTTAAACTATACTATGATAATATGTATCGACATAGTTTCAATATCATTCATCTTCCCCTTACCATATTACTTAAATACCCCCCTCCCTCTTTCAATATTTAAACACCAGAGAGTTATACCATTATCTCTTATTAAATTTAACTAAAATAATCTCTATACCTTATCAGAATAAAACTTTATGCATAAATGAAAATGGTTTACCAAAAAGAAAAAGAGGAAACATTTTTTTAAATGTTTTCTCTTTGGATATACCTTGTATCTACCCCACTATTCTATTTGCAATTAATTATACCAAAAAAATATTTTTTTATTGACAAAAAGTGACCTATGTAATTATTCTCTTATTACATTCGTATACTTGAATATATATTATATATATGATTATTTAATTAGGTTAATTGTTTTGAAATATAACCTTGAAATAGTTCAAACATAATGATGATAATACTAAGAGTATTCAGTAGTAGTCATAGTAGTAGTAGTGGTAGTAGTAGTAGTAGTAGTAGTATTAGTAGTCGTCGTAGCAGTAGTAGTCGTAGTAGTAGTAGTAGTCGTAGTAGTAGTGGTAGTAGTAGTAGTAGTCATAGTAGTATTAGTAGTAGTAGTAGTAGTCGTCGTCGTAGTAGTAGTGGTAGTAGTAGTAGTAGTCATAGTAGTAGTAGTGGTAGTAGTAGTAGTCGTAGTCGTCGTCGTAGTAATAGTAGTGGTAAAACTAGTAGCAGTAGTAGTAGTGGTAATACTAGTAGTAGTGGTAGCAGTAGTAGTAGTAATATTGATAATAATAATAGTAATAATAATAATTTATAATTCACAAAATGATTTTTATTATTTTTTTCTTTTAAATTGACCAATAAAAAATTAGTAAATATTTATTTTCACCTTGATATATAAGGCACGATTTTTTTTGTTTCTATCCAAATTGTTATTGCCTCCAACTTTTTTTTTGTTTTTCTTTTTATTTCAATAATTAATGAAACTAATCGAATATAGAAAAAATAATAAGAAAAAAATAAAAAAAAATAATTAAATGAGAATTAGGAAAAAACGAAAAAAGAGAAATAAAAAAAATTATAAAGGGAAAATTGAAATTAATGAATATTTTCAGAAGGGAGTTTTGTGGATATTATAGTCATTTCAATAGTTGAGATCATGAGTCAATGGAAGCTGGACGACCATGGAGAACCCAGAAGCATAGAACAGACACTTCGTCATATTGTGGGACTGCTCAGTGATAGTGCGCATCCACGATCCCGCCTAGCGAGCAAGATTCGAACCCAGGACCTATCAGTCTCGCGCCAGAACACTTAACAGATAGACCACTGAGCCGGCCAACATCCAACGGTGTTAATGTCTAACTTCAACCGATTCATAAAATTGAGCTACACATCCACCAATGTCTTCAGTGAGTTACTATCTCACAACAGACCCGGTTAAACTCCACTGATCAGTGCTTCTCACTAGAACTCCAGGAATTACCTCTTGAAGCCAGTCACTAGTGAGCACATGATCATTATTAGAAGGGGGTTTTGTGGATATTTTACTAATTTTATATGGCTGAAATCATGAGTCAGTTGAAGCTAGTTAGAAGAATTAACCAGTTGAGTTCATTCAGGTCTGTTTGGAGATATCAACTCACTGATGACATTGGTTAATGGTTGCTCAATTTCGTGGATTGTTTAAAGTAAGACATTAATACCGTTGGATTCTGGCCATCTCTGTGGTTTACAGGTTGAATGCTGACGCGCGAGGCTGATATGTTCTGTGTTTGAATCTCGCGAGTAGAGATCATGGATGCGCACTGCTGAGGAGTCTCACAATGGGACGAAACGGCCGTCCAGTGCTTACAGGTTTTCTTTAGTGGTCTAGCTTCAATTGGCTCATGATCTCAACTACATAAAATTACTAAAATCTCCACAAAACCCCCTTCTGGCAATCAACTTCAGTTAAATTTTAAAAAAAACATATGGGTAATCCATTGGAGGAAGAAGGATGATATGAAATTTTCATTTATATTCTATTTCATTTTTCACTATTACATAACTAGATTAATAAAAATAATACATTTTTAAATACCCTAATAAGTAGAAAACTGAGGTTTTTAAATTTTTCGATGTTTCGTCACTCAGTGTAAACCACTTCTTCAAAGAATATGTAAACACATTAAATTAACCTAAGTTTAAGTAATACAGAGGAATAAAGTCGAGATATTTAGTGAGATCAATCAAAGAAACATGTCTGACCAAGTCAATATCACTTCATTTCTGTCGAATAGATGTAGATGAGACATGTTTTTGTATTTATATTTCTGTATGTATGTTAAAGCATGTAAAATATAGAAGGATAAAGTTGAATTTCTATGTACGATAATGATGTAAGATGTAAATTGAATGAGTAGATATGTCTCACATAAATCACACTGACCGAAATGATAGGATATTGATTTGGTTAGACCTGCTTTTTGACTGGTTACATCAAAAATAAATGCTTCGTTCTTTCATATTATTTAAATTTGGGTCGATTTAATTTGTTTAATTATTCTCTGAAGAAGTGGTTTACATTGGGTGACGAAACGTCAGAACATTCATAATTTGATGTTTTCTACCTATAAGCATATTACAAAATATTATACTCAATTTATTCGAAATTATCAAGTCAAACCTTCGCAGTTGTACCTGCTAACTAGATTGTATTTATCACAACAGGAATAAGCATAGTACAAGATCAACAGATTTAAGATTTTTACAAACAGATGTTGATTCAAGATATTTTAAAAGACTACGTATTTTACTTACTCCTGTTGCCCTTCTTCGAGGAGTATAAGTCGCCCACTAGTATTCCCCAACAAACTTTGTTTTGGACAATTTTTTTCAGTTCTTTCGAGTTGTTAGTCATTTCTTTGATGTCTGATTACAAGTCCCGACGCAGCATGTTCTTCGATCTATCTCTTTTCCTTTCGCATTGAAGATTTCAATTTATAGGTTGGCTTGTGATGCAGTTTGGTGATTTTCTTCAATGTAAGTCCTATCCACCATCATCGACTTTTCCTGATTTCCTCTTCAGCTCGAACTTAGTTTGATCTCTGACACAGTAGTTCGCTGTTATTGATGTTCGGACAACGGATATGGAGTGTTTTGGGTGGACAATTGTTTATAAATACCTGTATATTCTAAACTATAAATTTATTAGTTCTGTAGGTTTTGGCTCCGTACAACAGAATCGCCTTGAAGTTCGTATTGAGAATTTTTACTTTGAGGTTTTGTGACAGTTGTTTCGAGTTGTATATGTTCTTTAATTGTAGAAATGTAATCTTAGCTTTGCCAATCCTTGAGTTCATATCTGCATTTAATCCTTCTCGTTCATCGATGGTGCTTCTCAAGTACGTGAGACACTCAACATGTTCCAGATTTTCTCCTTCCAGTGTGGTTGTGTTGGTGCCCATTAAGTTTCATCTTAGTACCTTGCTTTTTCCATTAGATATGTTAAGGTAAATCATTGCTACACTAGCTGTCTTCACCTGTTGCTGTATACTCCATATTGAATGAAGTATACACATGGTGGAAAAGATTTGTAGCTCAGGTGGGTGAAGTATACACATAGTCCGTTTTACTATTGAGATTAATAATGCAGAAGTAATTTTTACATCATGAAACGTGACAAACTCTTGAACATTTTAAAATTTCGAAGTGACAGCCTGTTGGCCAGTCTCCAGCAAGGATTCTTTAAAAATTCATACCCATAAACTCATATGTTGCTAAATTAATATCATCTGTCAGGTACTGTGAGATTTGTTATGAACATTAGATTCAGATACAAACATATCCAACCATCGATACTACTAAGAAGAATGAGAGATGATTAGGAAGCTTAGGATAATAAACTGAATGCAAATATTTGCAAAACGTTGGTATGCATTTCATTTATTCATTCTATTCAAAGAAAGAGACAGAGGCTTGGAACTGAACTAGGTATCTCATTTAAATTTTTCAAATACATCTTTACCTTGAGATGGCTTATGACCCAAGGCATGACGTATGCTTAGACTTTCTCAGCTTATCGAGATCATTAAATTAAAATCACTGATCATTATTACCATTCACAAGAAAGTTCAATAACTTTGGTCAGTTAAGTTCTTTCTCTCAAATTAGTTAGCTTCACAGTTTACAGTATCCAATTCAGTAGTCTTGGAGTATATTGTTTTTTATTTAACTCCTAGGTCTCAACCGCCACGATCCTGTGTAAGTTCGCGAATTCTATCATTTAAGAAGTAGGAAAAAAAACAATAGAATGGAAATATTCGTCCATTATCATCCCTGACTTTCAACAGTCCTCCGACTTTCATAATTTCAAGATGAAAACCATTTCTAAAGATAATCTTATTAGTCTCGCAACGCTACCAATATAGTGGTAGGATAAAGAAGTCAAAAAAAATGTATTGAAGTGTAGTTTTTGGTCGTCTTCAATTAAGAAGAAGCTTAATTGTCAGTAAAGTCAAAAAAGTTACCTAATGTCTTAAAACTACTAATAAGTAATATATTGAGTAATATTTGCTTTTTAAAGCATAGTAATATCATTTTATGAATTAAGTAAGTAATTCATCATGTAAGCGCAGGTTCATGTACCCAACTTTGAACCCTACCACTTATACTAGACTTACGAAACTGTCTTAACCAAAGTATAAATGGTAGGATTTAAATCTGCCGCTTACTATTTGTTATAACTTGTCGCCTTATGTGCTTTATTGATGTAAAAACGTAATGATACCTCCAAATAGAGAATGGTGAATTATCGACCGGACTATTGACGCATAAACCCTTACGAGCAGTCTAGAGTCGTTATCGGTCCTACTTCCTACCTAGTCCTGCTTTTTAAGTCCAGAACACCACTAACAGCCTATGTCATATGAATTATGTATTTCAAATATACTTGGTTTATATACGAACCAAACGGACTACATCGCATAACAAAATAGAAAGTAACATTTGTACAAAATCTAGTCTCGTATTGGTCCATAAATGATCCTCAAAAATTACCATTCATAATTCTCGTCGGGATATAACACTACTAGGAAACTAACTGATTTACTTCCAAGTCATCGTTATAGGCTACTGATATGTAGTTGATTTATGCTAATATCATTACCACTTCATACCAAGTTACCATGCATACTCTGAGTCAAGATTACTGTTGTTATCTGAAACCTGATATCTACACTTAACATTAGTCAGTCACTGACAACCTAACTTGAGCATGCAACGGTTCAAAATGTCACTTCAAATAATTATTTTACATAATTCAATAGCCTCATCTATGATGACAGTTTCTTATCTAAACTACTAGTTTAAGTGTAATACAACAACGGTTAAAACACTCTATAAAATAATTAAGAATAATACATAACAATACATATGTATAAATTTATTTACATGAATCCCATCAAAACACTCACTTAAAGACATAAATACTTAGTTGAAAGCACTTTGTATTTGTAATGTAGTTGAGATCATGAGTTAATTGAAGCTATACCACTGTGGCGTGGTCTACTTATATTCATATAAGTAGTATATGGTGTTGGTCAGACATAGAATGTATTTTGGCAGAAGACCGATGAGGAAAGAACTGAAACGAAGCGCAATCGGTAGGAAAATGCACGAACAATGGAATTATAGAAGAAACAGTGAAGATCGAGACTAATGATTGTTAATTTGCAAATTGACTGTCCATTGTATGGTTTTCAGAATTTACTGAGATTGTCTGTAATTTTTGCTTAAATACATTCGATTGTCCCCAACCAGTGTTCTGTTCACTAGACCACCATGGAAAATCTGGTAGCAATGTACGGCCGTTTCATCCTATTGTGGGACTGCTCAGTAGCAGTGCGCATCCATGATCCCGCCTCACCAGATTCAAACCCAGGATTTATCAGTCTCGTGCGCGAGCTCTTAATTGTTCTTATTTATCGATGTTAGGTAGATAATAAAAATAAACTAAGAATGATTGCCAGAGTTACTACTTGGCGGTTGTTCAATCTAAAAAATATCTTATTCCTACAAGAGATTACCACAGACTTGAATATCTTAATGTTATTGTCTTAGATTGTATGACAGAATAATGAGACTTTGAATTTTTGTGGAGTCTTGTTTTTTTAGCTGGATGGTTTGGTCGTGGAGCTTTCATCCTCCTTCTGAACGACATCATCAGCACAAATTTCAGGTAGAAGTGAAGTGTTTAAATTTCACAACATGTGATTCACAGCTTGTGGAGAAATTCAAACACTTCACTTCTAGCCAAACTTTGTGCTGATGATGTCGTCCAGAAGGACGATGAAAGCTCCATGACCAAACCATCCAGCTCAAAGAAAGAAACTCCATCAAAATCACCCACCTGAGCTAAAAACTTTCTCCACCATCTCAGAGACTTTGAATTTCACAAAGACTATTGATTTTTTAAAAAAAGGTTCCAAATATTCCCTGATGACAAATTTTTAGTCCAAGATTTCTTGGAGTGTCAGTACTTTTATTCAACTATCTATTCTTAAAATTTAATATATCTGATATTGATTAAATTCATTTAGTATTGTTTGGTTGAATCTTCCCATTGATGCTTGGGTCTACAACTGGTCAGTCTCTTATTGGCATATGTGTATCCTGTGCGTATTGCCTCGATATAGCCTAAATTCACAAGCATCGTGAGCAAAGATGAATAGTGGCTAGCAGTGGAATCCAGTTTGACACGTGTTTCGTCCTATTGATATACTGATATTGATTCATTTAAACCCTTTTCCAAATTTTATCTTAATCAATAAAATCTAATTAACATTAATAAAACTAAACAAACAAGATATTGATTATTAATAGATAATCAATCAATCAATCAATGTAAATACTTATTTCAGTTTGATAAATTAATTTATTGATTTTTTTTTTCTAAAATTGTATACTTAC
The DNA here is from genome assembly GCF_000237925.1 of Schistosoma mansoni. Taxonomy (NCBI): domain Eukaryota; kingdom Metazoa; phylum Platyhelminthes; class Trematoda; order Strigeidida; family Schistosomatidae; genus Schistosoma; species Schistosoma mansoni. The sequence goes on from NW_017386067.1 coordinate 395,532, forward strand.
ATTAAATTATTGATTAGTTTATGTTAATTACTAATAGTTCAATCCAATCAAATTTATTTATTGATTGGATCATTAAAAATAAAATATAATTATCAGAAGGAAGTCTTGTGGAGATTTCAGTAATTTTATAGCTGAATTCATGAGTTATTATAACCTGAAAGCCCTGGATAAACGTTTCGTTCTAGTATGGGACTCGTCAGCAATGCGTACCCATCACTCCTCCCGCGGGATAAGAATTCAGGACCCATAGGTTAATATGTTGTTTTTGAGAGTATAGATAAGCTTTTTTTAATTCATCAAAATGCTTAAAATCTAAATTAGGCACAAATTCCTGTAGATTGTCTACAGTCATCATCGTATCGAGTAATCGCGATTAACTTCCATACTGTTCAATTGATTTTCCATAACTGTTAAAACAAGGTAGCTCTAGAGAGTTTAGTGTTCTCACTGTAGTAAACAGTTCTTTGACTTGACAAATCCTCTACTTGGACGCTTGATCTGGTTTCCTAAGCTGTTATAGTAACCCCAGTCTAGATCTACGCAGCAACTTGAACACGAGAGACGAGGCGCGAAATATGAAAAGAATGCCTTAATCCAAAGTTAGTTTATATACAGAAAATTTAGGGTATTCATATCATTTCAGATGGCCTAGGGTTTCTGGAAAGCTCTGGAGCCCTTCTAAACATGGTTGCAGGATAGACAATCATCCAATTAGAAATATGACACGTGACTCTTCACTTTCTATGTGTTTCTGAGACACTTCTATTGAATGCTGATTAGACAACACGTTTCTCAGCATTTTCAAGGCTCCATTGAATTTTTTTCCAGGAATTTTCTGGGTCTCTCCAACAATTATCTGTAATACTTATATTTGTAAAGTTATTACTCTTTTTTATAAAACTATTTCCAAATTTAACAAGAATACCGAATTTCATATACTTTCCAATAATGGGATGTAACATAATATATATTTTATATCATTCTAGACTTATCCCAATTTAACTTCAAAGTAACTTTGATATATATCCAATAGGCTAGCAATGTTACAATATCCAATACCCTGGATTCCACTGCTAGCCACTATCCATCTTTGCTTACAATGCTTGTGAATTAAGGCCATACCTAGTCAATAGGCACAGTATGCACATATGCCAATTAGAGACTGACCAGTTGCAGTCCTAACACATCGATAGGAAGATAGGAACAAAGAATACCAAGTGAATATCCATTATTTGTCACTGTAAAAATATTTTTCCTAATGTTGACTTATTTATTAATTGATTATTGACAATATGGCCTTTTAATTAATGGAATATATTGCCTCGATAGTATGGTCTATATTTACATTTCGATTAAGATGGGTCAACAGTGATGAATAAACAAACAAATAAATAGAGTTTTTTTTTAAAAATAAAATCAACAAACGAAATAATTACGTAGTTGGAATCATGAGTCACTTGAAGTTAGACCACTATGGAAAACCTGCTCGCTAGTGACTGACTTCAAGAGACATTTCCTGGAGTTCAAGTGACAAGTAGTGACCAGTGGAGTTCAACCAGGTCTGTTGTGAGATATCAACTCACTGAAGACATTTGGTAAATGGTTGCTCAACATCCTGGATTGGTTGAAGCTAGACGTTGGATGCCGGCTCAGTGGTCTAATGGTTAAGCGCTCTGGCGCGAGACTGATAGGTCCTGGGTTAGAATCTCAGGATCGTGGATGCACACTGCTGAGGGGTCTCACAACAGGACGAAACTGCCGTCCATTGCTTCCAGGTTTTCCATAGTTGTCTAGCTTCAATTGACTCATGATTTCAACTGTGAAATAATTTCGGCCGGAAAAAAAGAAACAATGTGTCTTATCAGTTAGATTCACAACATATGTACCAATATCGTTATTTTTTTATCTGATATAGCTATTATTCGAATTCACAATCAATTCACGCTATTATTTGTGTATTCATTGAAGTTTCAAGTGATTTTTTATTATATATTTGAACACATAAATATTGATACAAAGGGGCACCGAATACATATGCGCCACACAAGTCATTTGATCTATGAACGAGCTATGATACTGCTCAGGTGCCCAAAGCGAAACAGGTGATGTTCTTAGGGGTCAACACTCAGAGCCTTCGATCTAAAGATCTGATCCACAAAGCAGTAGAGAAACGTAAGGAAATGCATGCCCATGGTAGCCAGTGACCGACGATTGGTTCATATTCCATTTGTTCCCTCAGGATCCTGGAGCCCATATGTACTATTAGTTTGGAATCAGAGTTTTTCAACTCCCCTAGGTAGACTCTCCATATCCACTGACTCGGTTAAAGCGCCGGACATTCGCTTTTCTTCCTCTCAATTTCGTAAACGACACCGGTGCCTCGAGAAGGCAGTGAGCAGGAGTTTCTTGGCGGTGGCTGTATACATGTGGCCATACGAGAACACTTCGAGAAGGAGAGCTGACTCTCCATACCTTCGGCCGTACCAGGGTATGAGTTTGGTCATATTCTAACAAAATAGTCAGTGAGCTTAGAGTTAAACAGGAAACCTAAAGATTATAGAATTCGATTCTTGATAGTTTTATTGGTTTATTCTATTCATATTAAGATGGAATAGTTATTTAGAACTCTTCAGTTTCCAATAGGTGCACTACTGATGTTAATTATTGATTATAAATTATCTATAAAAGAAAAGTAATCTCCACAAAAGTCTTTCATTCAAAACATTAACTTTATACTACTATGGTTTAACAGAAGTTAGGAATAATTTATTAATTTGCAATCTTCGTCTTGATTCTTTACTATACAGTCAATTATCAACAAGTAGAACTCACAACTATTAACTCAATTGACAGACTGATAGATAGATAGATAGATAGATGAGTGGATAGATAGATAAATAGATAGATAGATAGATGCGTGGATGGATAGGTAGATAGATAGATGCGTGGATGGATAGATAGATAGATAGATGTGTGGATAGATACGTACATGGATAGATAGTGTTAATATACATATATAATGGAAAATGTAGAACGTATGCAAAATGTCTGAATTTCACAAAAAGTAAAACTTTGCTACATTGGGTACTCTATATATATGCACATATAGCCTGAAGATATTTCCTAGAATAATTATTTCCCAAAAATAAACAGAACTAGTTTTCATATAACTTTGTCCTAATCAAGATTGAATAGACTTGAATGCAAGACTAAATGTCATTATATTTTAAAAAGTAAATCAGTTAAAATTAGATAAAAATGCAATCACTATTGATGTATATTTCGGTCAATTAGTTAAAAGTAACACAAGTCCCACCTCCATCACAATGTTAGCCCCCAAATGCCCTGGTACGGCCGAGAGTGGGGAGAGTACGCTCTCCCTCTCCAAATCCTCTCACATGGACACGCGAATATATAGCCTCTGTCAGGGAAGTCCTACTCACTGCCTTCTCGTGGCATTACTGTTGTTTACGAAATTGAGAGGAAGAAAAGCGAATGTCCGGCGCTTTAACCGAGTCAGTGGATATGGAGAGTCTACCTAGGGGAGTTGAAAAACTCTGATTCCAAACTAATAGTACATATGGGCTCCAGGATCCTGAGGGAACAAATGGAATATGAACCAATCGTCGGTCACCGGCTACTATGGGACTGCATCTCCTTACCATGCTCCACTGCCTTGTGGATTAGACCTTCAGGTCAAAGGCTCGGGGTGTGGCTCCCTAAGAAAACCACCTGCTTCAGTCTGGGCACCTGGGTAGTATCACAGCCCTCACACAAATCAAATGAGATTTGTGAGGCGCATATTTATCTGGTGCTTCCTTGTACCAATATTTATGTGTTTAAATAAATAAATAAATAACACATAGAACTTGGTCAATAAGTCCATCGATTGAGGTTATATATTGAGATGGATTTACCATAATGATAGACATAGTTGTAATATTACTTACTACTTACTTACTTACTTACTTACTTACTTACTTACGCCTGTTACCCCTTGTGGAGGAGCATAGGTCTCACACCAGCATTCTCCATCCAACTCTATATTGGGCAATCCTTTCCAGTTTTTTCCAGTTGTTATTCATCCTTTTTATACCTGCTTTTATTTCGTCATAATTATTCCTTCAACTCCCAGGGTAGAGTTTAAATGGTTTGAATTATTTTTTCTGGTTAGCGTTTTTTTAGCGAGTTAGTTTTTCTACGGGATGAGATCGCTAACTCCATGCCCAAACCTCCTAGAAGAGCTACAGGCGGAGTTAATTGTAATATTAATAATACTAAAAAAAGTCATTAGACAGAGAATATAATCAGAGAAGAAAGAATGAATTGCTGGAAGGTAAAGGTGTAAAATAGTTTTAAAACTTAAGATGTAAGAAGAGATAAACACTGAATGTAACTGATCTATTTCTGTCATTTCTAAGCTATCTCATAGAGTGTTTCAAAACATTGATTAAAACAATTACATATATCCCTACTAGTCTACATTTAGTAACAGGGTCTGTTTTGATAGCCGATGATTTTATGGATTGATGCTATATTTTGGTTTGTCCGTCCCTATCTTTATACCGATCTATTTCTACATCAACCACAACATAGGGCGTTGAGATAGGCGATGGTTCGGGATATGTAACATTTATATGTCCAAATAATAAAATACTATTTCACATTGATTAGAAACAGAGTAGTTTTTAATATCAGTATATATTTACTTTGCTACTGTTAATAGAATTCTTTCTACCAAGTTGAAATATGGTCAGTAGTTTAAGTGACTTTTAACATCACGTGAACTATGTTTTGATATTAGATGGTTAAACGCAGTCAGTAAGAAATGAATCATGACTTAGGTTTCTTGTTAGTTTTCACTAATCGACAAAACATGTCGGCAACTTTGACAGATTTAATACTCTCTATGAAATTTAAAATTGCACCATACTCAGTAGGATTCGATCAACTCTGTGGATTATTCAAGCATAATAATGGTAACTACTTCAATCATTGGAGATATTAAATCTATAATACTTATATGAGGTAGTAGTTTGTAAACAACCCATTCATATTCTTCAGTACCCCTTCCCCCCTTCCAGCCTATAGAATGGTGAAGCTTAGTAGGCCCTTCTGGAGAAGTGTTACATCGAAGCACGGCAGAACTACCGGGGCGGGATAGCTGTTTCTGCACTGGTTACGCAGAACCATTACATAACACTCACAACCCATTTTTTTTATTTTTGTGTTTGGGCAGACTCATTTTTTTACCACTCTTTTGAACCCTCTATAGTTATGCAATGACTCTTTGTAGCATTCGTAATCGTTCTGGGGTATTGGTAGAGTGGTTGATTAGGCCGATCTCCACCACCCTTATTATCGCTAACGTTAGTACATGGGATGGCTGTCATGATCCAGGAGGCACAACAAGGACGTGTGAGTCTGATTTTGCCTCCCGTTCTTCAATGCACTTCTGGTCAAACATTTTCTCCAAGACAAATATTTATTCAATTAATTTCAAACTCAGAAGTTACCATTTTACGATCAATCATCATTTTTCATCTTAAAAGCATAATTTAAATTGTTGAATTCATGAGTTAATCTAAGCATGATTACCATTGCAATCTTGCAAACATTGGACGGACATTTTTCCTAGTATGGAACTTGTCAGCAATGCACATCCACAATCCCTCATCAAAAGAGACTCGAATCCAGGATCTTCAACTCTGAAAATACTACAATCTCCACAAATCCCCATTATGACAATAATCATCATGTGTTCATTAGTAACTAACTTGAAGATGGATTTCCTGGAAATCTAGTGAGAAGCCGTGATCACGGGAGTCCAATACATGTCATGTGTGAGACAGTTAATCAATTCAGACAACGAATGAATGGTCGCTCCAATTCATGGATCGACTGAAGTTAGACATGAACATCGTTTGGTGCAGGTTAGCTCAGTGATGTAGAGGTTAAGCGTTAACGCACGATGCTGAAGGTTCTGGATTCGAGTACTTTCGGTGTGGGATCATGGCTTTGCACTGCAGACGAGTCCTATACTAGGACGAAATGGCCATCCAATTGCTTCTAGGATTTCCATGGTGGTCTAATAAATACGATATTAATAGTAATGTTACTGCACACACATATGTATATATATATATATATATAATGTTTCATACACCTACGCAATTACTAATCGTCCAATCATTCACTTGTAATTTGCGTAGGCGTTAAATAAGATAAAATAAAATACAAACAAACGAGTTCAACAATTATCAGTGAATTTAATAAATCACCAAGTCAAAATAAGAAAAAACCTGATAGCAACAACAACTCAATTTCAGATAAGTAAAAAAGAAAAGAAAATAAAGAATAACAATAGTACCTACGCAACAATTTGACTAGACAATAAATTAAAATATATTTTGCTAGACAACATTAATGTATTGGAATGAATAAAGTACAATACTAATAAAATTGTTTGTTATACAAATTTAAATAAACATTACTTACTTAATTACTTACGCCTGTTATCCCTCGTGGAGGAGCATACGCTGCATACCAGTATTCTCCATCCAACTCTGTCCTGGGCAATCCTTTCCAGTTCATCCCAGTTAACATTTATCCTTTTCATATCTGCTTCTATTTCCCGGCATAATGTGTTCTTTGGCCTTCCACTTTTACGCTTCCCGTACGGATTCCAAGTTAGAGCTTTCCACATGATGCAGTTTTGGTGATTTTCTCAACATATGTCCAATCCAATTCCAACATCTTTTCCTAATTTCCTCTTCAACTGGAAGCTGGTTTGTCCTCTCCCATAAAACGCTATTGCTGATAGTATCCGGCCAATGGATGTTGAGTATTTTGCGTAGACAACTGTTTATAAATACTTGTACTATCTTGACGATGGATGTAGTAGTTCTCCACGTTTCAGTTCCATACAGTAGGACTGTCTTGACGTTCGTATTGAAGATTCTCACTTTGAAGTTGGTTGACAGTTGTTTTGACTTCCATATGTTCTTCAATTGTAGAAATGCTGCCTTGCTTTGCCAACCCTCGTCTTTACATATGCATCCGATCCTCCTTGTTAATCAATGATGCTTCCCAGATACATTAATGTTTCCACCTCTTCCAGAGTTTTGCCATCAAGTGTGATTGTGTTGGTGTTCTCCGTGTTGTATTTGAGAATCTTGCTTTTTCCTTTGTGAATGTTGAGGCCTATTGATACAGAGGCTGCTGCTGCATTTATTGTGTTTGTCTGTATTTGTTCGTGCGTATGGGATAGGATGGCTAGATCATCTGCAAGGTCCAAATCATCTAATTGATTCTGACATGTCCATTGTATTCTGCGCTTCTCCTCAGATGTCGAAGTCTTCATAATCCAGTCAATCACCGGAAGAAAGAGGAATGGAGAGAGTAAACAGCCTTGTCTGACTCCGGTCCTCACTGTCAGTTGTACTTCATACACTGTAGTCCGTCGTATGAGTTCCGAATAATGTTGACAATCTTGTCAGGAACTCCATAGTGTCGACTAAATAAAGATGATAGAATGTAATCAACATGTTTCATTGTTACTAGATATTGTTAATTTACTGGGGATGAAATTGTTCATCTAGTGTCAGAAATATTAAGTTCGTTTGTGTTGTGTTTATGGAAGAATCAATGGTTACTTACTTACTTACTCACTTACTTACTTCCTTACACCTGTTATCCTTCATAAAGGAGCATAGGCCACCCACCAGCATTCTCTATCGAACAAGCACAACAGTTGATTGGATAAAAATCAACATTTTTCTGGGTTTTTTAGTCTTGTTATTACTGCTTTTTGTAAGAAATTCATTTCTCAAGTGATAGAGGCTAAGCGCTCACATGTGAGACTGATAGGTCCTGGATTCAAATCTCGTGGAGTGGTATCGTGGATGCGAACTGCTGAGGAGTCCCACAATAGGACGAAACGGCGGTCTAGTGCTTCCAGGTTTTCCATGGTGGTCTAGCTTCAACTGACTCATGATCTCAACTATTGATATTTTTTTGTTGACTAATAAAATTTATTGAACATATTCTCAGAAATGATTGAATGATAGTTTTATACAGATGATATGCATTAATTTTTAAAACAACATAAAGTTCTGTGTAGAAATTACTTTTTAACAATTTTACATGATATGAATTATCTTGAGAAATTCTTGAATCACTGTCCTATAGAAGGTCAGTTGAGGTTCGAATAGCACAGTTGTAAGGTCTCAGACTGTGTATTTGGGTGATACGGGATCAAATTCTCCAGGTACTATTAGTTTCCTCAAGATTTCAGGTATACCTTGTTGACGAGTTTCAAATAGCACAAATCCTAGGTCTAGAGTTCCCTGTTTCCTACCCCCAACTACCATCTGAAGTAATTCAGTTAATTGTCAGTACGATGAATGTTATTAAATGGCTTGTACTGAGTTAGGATGTATAGTCTTATGATTTACGATTAGGGTTTAAGATTTACAGTTATGATATAAGATTTACGATTAAGCTGTAGAATTTAGGCATCATCGTCATATTTAGGAATATAGTTCAGTGTATAGGGTTATTATATGATTATAAGATTAGAGTTAAAGAGTTAGAATTAGGATTTACTGTTAGCCTTCATATGCTCTAATCTCAAATTTTAATTGTAATTATGAAACTCAAACTCTTTATCCTTATCCTGAATCCTACTCCTAATTATTACTCCTATACCCTAACCCTAACTTGAATTCTGAAACAGTAATGCATACGATTGAAGAACTTATCCATTTGGCTCCATAATAGTCGACCTCTGGAGCTATGATAAGGTCGCCAAAACTCTTTCAGCCTCGACCGCATAGCTTCAATATTGTTCGTGTGCACTCCGGTTGTCAGGTCCACAAAATGCCACTTGTGGACAACGACACGATACACATAACCAAGTCCAGGGTAGGCATCGGTACACTCTCCAATCATTCGTATATATTGTAGTACCCGGCTACAAATATTCCCGTATGATCGGCATTATCGTTGTAGCCTGTTGGTTTCCAACCCTTTGCAAGTGTCCCTTTTGAGATGACCAGCCGTATATTCCAAGGACCTGTAAAGTATATTTATGGAAGCGCTACCTACCCAGTCTTCTTTACTACTACGTCTTCTGTTGAATTTCCGTTTACTGACGGCTGTTTCGTCTATTTCAACGATTCTTCTGACTCCCCCAAACGACTCGTGTAAATGTGTCATTTTTACTGCGCATATATCTCCACAATACACATACCACTGGACAGCCAAAGCTTCAGTAATATCTTCAAATGTTGCAGCCAGTGTTACTGGTGCTTTTGTTATCCGTTTCGCAACAATTATCATAATTTGCCTTAGTTCCTATTCTATCAAACTTTCTCCTCCATCATATATTATATTGAAAGAAAACATTATCGCGGTAAACTGCACAAAGTTCACAATTCATTTAATTAAAATAATCTCAAATAAAGGAAATTTTTAGTAGTCCCATCTGTTTCGGCTGCTCAATTATAACGCCTTTTCTAAAATCCTCTGTGAATCGATCGTACCTGAGCATCAGGTAATGAGATCGGCGCCGTGACATTGAAATCCCTCAAACGCTTCTGATAGACTTGTCCACAAATGATAGTCCCGACGAAAAATCCACTGAACTTTAAATATCTTAAAATGTTTTTCTGAGTGAGAATTCTCTGGTGTAATCAATGCCCGAAGTTTGTGCTGATGATGTCGTTCAGCAGGACGATGAAAGCTCCACGACCAAACCATCCAGCTCAGAAAACAAACCTACATCAAAATCACCCACCTGAGCTACGAATCTTCTCCACCATCTCAATGCATAACAAAAACACCTTAGTGATATCTATTGATATCACGATCAATAGACAATATTATGTTCTATGGCTTTACAGAAACTTGTTTGTTACTGATTAGCTTCTTTTCATAGTTAACTTTTATTCACTATTAGTAACTAAGGTCTAGAATAAATCAATTTTTGATTTGAACATTGGAATTGATCATCATTTCTTATCTTTTAGTATAAAACTACAATCGATTAAGTGTGGGTTTTTTTTCTGGCTAAAAGTAGAAGAATAAGATTAGTAAATTGATAAATGGACTCTTCATTCTGTAGTAAGACTTATAATCAACTTTAAACGAAGTTTAAATTGAAGATTTCTATAATTACATCATTCTTTTATAGAATAGATAGAAGATGGTTAGCAGAGGAATTTAGGGTAAGTGTTTCGCCCTATTTTGAAACTTGTCAGATAAACCTGACTGTTTCCAAGAGTTGTAACTCAGATTCAATGCTTTTTGATTCATTACCCCCCCCTCAAAGCATTATTTTCTGAGCTATTGAATTCAGGTAGTAACTCACTTGTCTAATGTGTATGATATTAATATATTTATTATAAGGGGTTTGAATTAACCCATCTTTGTTGAGACAATCCACACATGATCTACATAAGTCAACTGAGAGTAGTCAAAATTCAGTTAATAATATCGATATAACAGGATAATTCTAACCTTCCTTATTAATCATATACAACTGTTGGGGATGCTAGATCCTCAGAGATCACTTGGCAAACGCCTAATTTTTCTTAGTTGAAAGCGGGAGTCAATTGAAGCTAGACCATCATGGAAAACCTGGAAGCACTGGACGGCCGTTTCGTCCTATTATGGGACTCCTCAGTGGCAGTACGCATCCACGATCCCACGCTCGCGAGATTCGAACCCAGCCTAATTTTTGTAATTTTATTTAGGAAATTTGAATACCTTGTTTCCGTTCCAAAAGCGCCCATTTCCCACGTGGAGGAACCTAAAATGTCATTGGTTCATTTCCCTTTTCAATACGCTATTTTTCGACGTTTCCCAAAAACATTTTTGTACTGTATATATACACTTGAGTTGTGTGCTTGTTATTGTTCGAGCTTTTTGGTTGATTGTGGAATATACTTTCCCTCATCTGAATCTGGACTTCTCCCTCTAGTTAAAAGGGCTGGGACGCATTAGAATATTTTATCTGTCTTGTTGTTGTATCGCTGATAGAATGATCAATAATATCTGAGTTGATAGGCTAAAGTTTTTTTTTTATTCTATATTTCATATTTTTCATGGTTGATTAAACTCTTAGCAACAAGAAATCAGACATTCTATTTCCTGTTATCTCATCATTTATAACAAATTTATAGATTAGACAACTATTTCATTTCCTATAGAGATGAATATATAATGGAGATTCACACTTCATAGAACATGTAAACATACATTCAAACAAAATTGTACATTAAAGATGAATGTTATTGAATGAATCTCAAATAATATTTTATAGTTCACTTGGTATTGTTTGTTTAAATCTTCCCATTGATGTTTAGGACTGCAACTCCTCAGTCTCTTATGGGCATATGTGCATTCTGTGCGTATTGCCTCGATATAACCTGAATTCACAAGCATTGTAAACAAAGATGGATAGTGGCTAGCAGTGGAATCCAGTTTGACGAGCATTTCGTCCTATTTGGGACTCGTCAGTTGGATGTACCTGCATCTCAGAGTTGATGTTCACTCTAGGACTCGAACTCAGTACTTTGGAAGATTCTAACAATCATTATCCAGTGAATCAAAATATCACTCCAATGCACAAGCAAGCGGCTAACAAGATTCAGTGGCGGAGTGGATAATGCGATGGCGTTTGAAGAGAAAGGTACTGGGTTCGAGTTCCAGAGTGAACATCAACTATGAGATGCAGGTACATCTACCTGAAGAGTCCCAAATAGGAAGAAACGCTCGTCAAACTGGATTTCACCGCTAGCCACTATCCATCTTTGCTTACAATATTTTATAGGTTTACATAACTATACTTCTGATAACAATAATAATTCAATGTAGAACAAGACAATTCGCTCTTTTAAATTTAACTTATAAGAGGTAATTGGTTAGAAACCGTCCATTCAAGTTTCATTGTCATTAAAATAAATGAAGGTGTATGTACAGTTATAAGGCAATGAATGATTTCTTTGAAATTCACACTGTCGTTAATAAGCTTCACTGTCTGATACATTACGATTGAACTATCTGATACATAACAGACAGCAATGCAAACTGTGACATTTATACTGACTGTCTAAGAAGCAGTAGACAATACTATGTAGGTTTAATTCATGTTGATCGAATTCTATTAACAGTGTCACTGATTTACACGGTTTTGAATCTCTTATAGAATATCAGTTTTCTTAGAGTTCCAAATGGTAAATAAGATTATTCAATGGTCATGTAGGGTTTCTTGTTGATTATCTCGAACTCCCTTACATAATGCACTTGATGTCATGTTATTTAGACTAGTAACTGAATTTCACCTCAGTCGATAGGATTTATTCCCAACTAACTGATCAAATGATTGTGGCATTGATTATTACCTAGTGAGCAGCTAGCGTACGTACATGATCTTGCCAGTTGATGAAAGTTAATAAAAAAATTGTAGTATAGTGTTTTGTGATTAAATCATTATGTCATGTCTTGTGACTGAGGTTCAGTACAAGCCTACTGTAGCTGCTAATTGCAGAACGGTTAAGCTTATTCTAATAAGAAGGGATTTATATGGCGGACTCGATAAAATGGCGATTGCCGCACAGTAATTTAGAAATAATCCGCTATTATGGAGAAAAACAGGAAGAAGATAAATGTACGGAAAAACCTGACAATCAAGTAGATGTACTACAGGACAATAGTTCTGTATTTTAAAAAAAGTAACAAAATATGGCCCTGATAAACACAAAAAATTAGGGGACCTAAAGTACTGTAGTGAACAAGAACAAGACTGGAGACAATCGAATGTATTTAAGCACAAATTACAGACTATCTCACTAAATTCTGATAACCATACAGTAAACAGTTAATTTGCAAAGTAACAATCAATTGTCTCAATCTTAACTGTTCCTTCTGCAAATATCAGTACGTCTTCTCTGATTTCATTGTTCATACATTTTCGTACCGACTACGCTTCATCAAAGAATATAGTACTAAAAGGTAATCATTGAATAAATATTAATCAATTGATGATATAATGAAGCATGCACCTGGCTTCGTGCTGGATTGCATGTACCCTGGCTTACTGGTATTTACCCTAAGCTTCAGTGGTTGAATAATTGATGATAATGAATGCCTTACAAACATTGAATCAAAACCTGATCTCAATTAATCAGTACATATTCATATATTTTTCATGGTTGAAATCATGAGTCAATTGAAGCTAGACCACCATGGAAAACCTGGAAGCGCTGGACGGTCATTTCGTCCTATTATGGGACTCCTCAGTGGCGGTGCGCATCCACGATCCCGCCTCGCGAGCGAGATCCAAACCCAGGACCTACCAGTCTCGCGCCAAAGCACTTAACCGATAAACATTCATGTATCTTTAAATTTTATTACATAATCAATATAATTGTAATTACTTATATCTTATTCAATGAAACTATAATTTTATAACTTTTACTCATTAACTTAATTAGTTAATTAATCTTTTCTGCTTGATTGGTTGTTTTACTATTTACTATGTATAATGTGTAGATTTAGTAATGGTATACACATAATTTCATCAGTAGTTATCTGTGATAGAACATTGAATGATCGTGTATGTGTATAAACTAGATTACACTATCAGTTGTGAACTTATACCGACAAAAGTATCCATTTGTATTATATATGTGTATATACTTGATGAATGAATGTTAATGCAATAATATTTTTAAACAACTAGGAATCATTGTTAGATTGTGATAAGAATACATCGTTAAATATTCCTAAAGTTCAATTAATGAATCAATCTAAGCTTGATTACCATTGAAAACTTGGAAGCTCTGGATGGACATTTGTCCTAGTATGGAACTCGTCAGTAGTGCACATCCATGATCCCTCATCAAAAGCAACTCAAACCCAGGACCTTCAACTCTGAAAATACTACAATCTCCACAAATCCCCATTATGACAGTAATCATCATGTGTTCACTAGTGACTAGTTTGAAGATGAACTTGCCGGACTTCTAGGGAGAATTCATGACCAGCGAAGTCCAATATGTGTCAGGTGTGGGACAGTTATCCAATTCAGACAACGAATGAATGGTCGCTCAAGATAATGGGTCGATTGAAGTCAGACATGAACACCGTTTGGTGTCAGTTGACTCAGTGGTGTAGAGGTTAAGCATTAACGCATGTTACTGAAGTTTCTGGATTCGAATGCCTTCGGTGTGGGATCATGGATGTGCACTGCAGATGAGTCCCATACTAGGACGTAATAGCCGTTCAGTACTTTCAGGTTTTCCATGGTGATCTAGCTTAAATCGACTTTGAAAATACTACAATCTCCATAAATCTTCATCTGATTAATTATTCAATAACTTGGTCATGTCGAAATTCGTGAGGTGTGCTACATGTTGTATATATAGTAACTAAGGTTATTAGTTGATCAGTTACCCTATTCATTGATAATGATCATTACTATAGTATAAATAAATTTAATGAATGGTGACATAAATACAAATAGTGGAATTACAAAGAAAATCAATGTGTTGTTTCCAACTTGACAAAAATAATCAAAATCAAATTGTGTCATGTAGAAAATTTAGTTTTTTTATCAGACAGATAAAGTTCTCTGTTACGTAATCAAAAATCTCCGAGTTAGATAATTGTATATTGCTCAGATAATAGAAGGCTACTTACTAATTTTTTTTAGTAATTAAGCAATGAAATTGCTCATTTATTTATTTTGCTTATGTAATGTCAAGCAAAGAAAGACAATTTCATTAAAGCTGGTTAATAATGGAATTTAAGATGCACGTTTATTCCTATCTGGGGCTTATCAGCTGAATGTATCTATGTTCTAGTACTGATATTCATACTCGAACGTCAATATGCTATTCTGTGAGTTACTTGCCCCTAAATGCTCCGGTACGACTGAGAGTGAAGAAAGTCCGCTCTCCTTCTCGAAATGCTCTCATATGACCACGCGTATATAGCCTCTGTCAGGGAAGTACTACTCACTGCCTTCTCGTGGCGGGGGTGTTGTTCACAAAAGTGAGAGGACGAAAAGCGAATGTCCGGCGCTTTAACCGGGTTGGTGGATGTGGAGAATCCACCTAGGGGAGTTGGAAAACCCTGATTCCAAACCAATGGTGCACATGGGCTCTAATATCCTGAAGGAACAAATGGTGTATGAACCAATCGTTGGTCACCGGCTACCATGAGACTGCATGTCCTCACAATGTTCTACTGCCTTGTCAATTAGATCTTTAGGTCAAAGGCTCCGGGTGTGGCCTTCTAAGAAAACCACCTGCTTCAGTTTGGGCACCTGAGTAGTATCACAGCCCTCACACAAATCAAATGACATTTGTGTGGTGCATATATATCTGGTAACCCTTTGTACCATTTTTTATGTTTTTAAATAAATAAATAAATTAGTTCTGATGCTCACTATAATTAAATATGTAAGCTAATTTCCAGTCTTAGCCACTAATCAACTTCAAAAATGTATTATTAGATGGTAACATATTTTCAATCTGTTCACAATACACATATATCAATAGAGATTGATTGTTATGTTGGGAAACAAGCAGACTGGTTGGTTGTTTTGTATAAGGTTTCATGTTATTACAGTGTATCTTTAGCTTCAGTCTCATCTTGGCCACAACCAGCTAGTGGTGATCCGAAGATATGTCAGCTCCTCTCCTGGTTCTCACATCTTCCATTGACCTTCGGAATTGCTTGTTGATACAAGTATGATCTAACTCGTTCTCTGTGGTGTGGTCCGGTGAGATCCATGTAGCTTTGTGTATGAGTTTGTGTGCAAATATTGTGCCACCTATAATCAATTTGTTGAATGCACATAGATTTGCAAATCTCTCCTCATTTTCATTTCTCTCTCCTAGTCCATGTCGTCTCATTATATCTTCATATCCTGTGTTGTCCACTCCGACTCTGACGTTTATATCTCCTATCAGGATGGTGAGGTTCTTTCTTGAACGCTTCACTATGTTCGATTGCAGCCTCTCATAGAACTGATCTTAAATGTCGTCGCTGCTATCATTGGTGGGTGCATAACAATGGATAACATTCACTGTGATCCCCTCCTTCTTTGTTTTGAATGATACTTTGATTATCCTAGATCCATGAGATTCCCATCCTACAAGTGCATTTCATGCTTCTCTGGACAGCATTAGAGAGACTCCCTGAGAGTGTGCAGCATTTTTCTCTTCGTGACCGGAGTACAGAAGCACCTTTCCGTATCTAGCCTTTGTTGTTCAACTTGGGTCCAATTGGTTTCGCTGATTCCAAATACTACCAATTTGTATATCCTCTTTTCTGTTGCCATTTGACTGATCTTTCCGGTCTCCCACATTGTCCGGACGTTCCATGTACTTATGGTAATTGTTGCTCTGGTTGTTAGAAGAGGCATCAGCCTTTTGACTTCCGAAGAACCTCGGATTTCATCACGAATTGTCATAATTCTTCTGAATGAAGATCCTTCAAATTGGAGGGCAGTTTAAGTGATTTAATTTGTTTATTCTGGCTGGCGATTTTTAGCAAGGTTGTTTTCTACGGGACGTGGAGTTGTTGATCTTATGCCCTACCCTCGTCATTTATCCGGGCTTGAGACCTGCAGTAACCCTGAAAGAGCTACACGCATAGTTCTCTTAGCGTAATAATCACAAATTTATCATTGACTGATTACTAAGTAGTAGCCAATGTCGTGTTTTTCCAGTCATAACCCAAATAGCTCAACGGTAACGCCTCGGGCTGTGAAGGTGAGTGATTTAGATTCTTATCCCATACGTGGTATCATATTCCCCCAGATTACAAGTACGTCTAGCTGACGAATCACAGACAGTACAAAACCTTGCCCTTGAGATGTGTCCTACAGACTACCTCCAACCGCCTAAAGTAAATACAAGTGTATTTAAAGAATCTGAGCTCTACTAGATGTATTCCAACTTTCGAATCAAATGCTACGATACATTTGATCAATATTTTCATACACATCTCAGTCTTCATTGAATACAATGGAATACCATCTTATGAAATGTATTTTTACACTAAACGAAATGTCTCTATAGTATTACCGATCACTTTCAATGGTCCATTGATTTATTGTAGTGAAAGACAGTAAAATTTTAATCATTCCATAGCATGAAACACTTATGTTTTCTGCCTTTTCCTTACTGTCCAGCCATTAAACTATTTACAGCGATCGTATAAAAACAGATAACAGGAAAACAAAGAACGAAATTCAATAAACAATGTCAATTCTGTTCCAAACAACTACGTTAATTGTTTATTTGGTCTCATTATCAACTCAAATTGATATAGGTAAGTTTACGAATGAAAATATATTATGTACTATGATATCGATTGATTTCAAGGAATGTTCTTTTAAGAACTCTTACGATCAAATTCATTCTTTGACCTTCTTTCTTTGTTCACATCATACATTGATCTTAGTCAAGTAATCATTGAAAATCAAGAAGTAGTATACTATCCCATCCTCGTCACTGATTGTTGTATCCTCATCACTGAATATTTATACTTGGAAGAAAGAGGAACCACTTCAATTCTCACGATGCAAAGTAAGAACAGCAAGACTGTTACAAGTGATGATCTACTAAACTAAAAACTCGACAATGACTCTAGTCGAAAATACACTCAATGTATACTGATTGTTCATCCATTTCGATTGTTAATTAAAATAAAATCACATATATATGAAAAATTACCCAGAGTTATGACAAAATCACACGTTAAGCAAAGATGGATAGTGGCTAGCGGTGGAGTCCAGGACGCGCGTTTCGTCCTATATGGGACTCGTCGGCTGGATGTACCTGCATCTCAGACTTGTTGATGTTCACTCTGAGACTCGAACTCAGTACCTTTCTCTTCAGACGATATCGCGTTATCGATTCGGCCACTGAGTCCTGATAGCCACTTGTTTGTGCAATGGGGTGAAGTTTAAATTCATTTGGTATTGTTTATTTGAATCTTCCCAAAGTACTGAGTTCGAGTCCCACAGTGAACACCAACTCTGAGATGCAGGTACGTCCAGCTGACGAGTCCTAAATAGGACGAAACGCGCGTCAAAATGGATTCCACTGCTAGCCACTATCCATCTTTGCTTACCATGCTTGTGAATTCAGGTTATATCAAGGCAATACGCATGGTATGTACGTATGCCAATAAGAGACTGAGGAGTTGCAGTCCTAAACATCAATGGGAAGATTCAAACAAACAATACTATGTGAAAATCACACATTGTCTATCATGCTGAGCATTGTTCACGTTAATTTTATGCAATGATATCATATCCTCAGATTACTTACTTACTTATGCCTGTTACCCCTCATGGAGGAGAGTAGGCTGCCCACAAACATTCACCATCCAACCCTGTCCTGGGCAGTCCTTTACAGTCCTTTCCAATATCTGTTCATTCTTTTCATGTCTGCTTCCGATTCCCAACACAGTATGTTCTTTGGCCTTCCTCTTTTCCGCTTTCCTTCAAGATTCCTTAGCACTTGCCTCTTAATGCAGTTTGATGATTTCCTCAATGTGTATCCTATCCACTTCCAACGCTTTTTCCTAATTTCCTCTTCAACTGGAATCTGGTTTGTTCTATCACACAGTATGCTGTTGCTCATGGTATCCGGCCTATGGACATTCAGTATCTTACGTAGAAAATTGTTTAGAAATACTTGTACTTCTTTGATGATGGTTATGGTAGTCTTGACGTATGTATTGAAGATTCTAACTTTGATATTGGTTTACAGTTGTTTTGAGTTGTATATATTCTTCAATTGTAGGGATGCGGCCCCTGAGATAACAACACACTCATATAAACTGATGTTTCATTGAATATAATATCACACTGGAAAAACAAAACAGATAGTGTACTGAATAATCATCAGATTGAATTAAAAAACGGTAGTAATGTTGAGCAAGAATCACAATGAGTTAAAAATGCAATTTTATCTTCTCTTCCTGTTATATCAGTTTCATTCGTGTATAAGAATCATCAGTAGTGCTTGTTCACGACTTCACAAACAATCCAGTAAATTACCTTCAAGTTTCTAAAGGGGATTCTTAGTCTTCAGACAACTCATTCATGATCCACTGGTTAACATGTTTGACTTCAATTGATTCACGATGTTGTGTAACCATTTGTCAATGCTATTACGGTAACAGTCTCACACTTAAAACTGTTAAGCTCCACTAGTCATGGTTTCTCATCAAAATCTTTTATTTTTTCTTGCGTAGAACTGTTATCACTGAAATGTCATGATATATTAGTCTTCCAGTCGATCTTATCAAAATGGAACCATATTCGTATTATTAGTGTCTGCTCAGCAGTATGTTCACGGTACAAAACTGAATTACAGATGAGTAAAATGAAAACTTAAATTTGGCGCTTTATAAAAATACTGTATATCAAATATTTAATTGAAAAGCAATAAAAATAGATGTTTGTATATAGTAAACCGCCGTAAAATTGTTTTCAATGTTCTATCCTCAATTATGCATTCGTTTGAATTCTCGAATCAAGTAAAGCTACCCCACCATGGAAAACCTGGAAGCACTGAACGGCCATTTCGTCCTATTATGGGACTCCTCAGAAGTGCTCATCCACGATCCCTTACTCGGGACCCGAACCCAAAACATTCAGTCTCGAGCGTGAACGCTTAACCTCTAGACCGCTGACATCTAACCGCTGAGGAGAAATACTTTTTAGCCAGTTAACATCATGTAACAAAAAGTATAAACTAATGCGTTAACTATGATATAATTTAAATAAGAGGATATTTGAATTCGATTCGCTATACATAACTAACAATATAATTAATTGAAAGCGTGAGTCAATTGAATCTAGACTACCATGGAAAACCTGGAAGCACTGGACGGCCGTTTCGTCCTATTATGGGACTCCTCAGCAATGCGCATCCACGATCTCACCTCGCGAGATTCAATCCCAAGACCTACCAGTCTCGCGCCAGAACACTCCAACGATAGACCACTGATGATAATAATAATCATATGCTCACTAGTGACTGACTTCGAGAGGTAAATCCAGGAATTCTAGTGAGATGCAGTGACTAGTGAAGTTCAACCAGGTCTGTTGGGAGATAGGAACTCACTGAAGACAATTGGTGAACGGTTGCTCAAAGTTCGTGGATTGGTTGGAGTTAGAAATTAACACCATCGGATGCCGGCCGGCTCAGTGGTCTATCGGATAAGTGCTCTGGCGCTAGACTGATAGGTCCTGGGTTCGAATCCCGCGAGTGTGGGCTCGTGAATGCGCACTGCTGAGAAGTCGCATAATGGCACAAAACGGCCGTCCAGTGTTTACAGGTTTTCCATGGTGGTCTAGCTTCAATTGACTCACGTTTTCAACTATGAAAATACCAAATCTCCACAAAACCTCTTCTGACAATTAATATAATTATTTGTTTACATATATAAGAAGTTCAGTATACAAATCTGTTATGCGAATAGGTAAGTAAGAGAGAATAAAACTAACACTGATGATAATAAGTAAATGAATAGAGAATTTCAGTTGGGTGGTGACAATGACATTGAGGGGGCATAGAATTAATTATTTTACTATTCATATCATGCTGTAGGTAAGTTAACAAGGAAACAAAACCTTATTAGCATGAAAAGGGGATTGTTTACATAATTGAATGTTATGGTCTTAGCGTAGCTAGACAACAATTCAAAACTAAAGAGCACTAGATAACATAAAATGGAGCAGAAGAGCACAACAAAATAAACGAACCAAACTTCGTATCCAGGATTTTTAGGCCTTCTGTGCAGTACTACACCAGGACGAAACAATTGCCCAAAGTCCCTTTGTTTTCAATGAATTTTTAGTTAAACCCCTTCCATAATGAATGACTTCAAATTTATGAATCTTCACAACCCTTGATAATAACAATATCGTTTCCAGATAGATCTTCGTCTGGTTGAATGCTTCTTCATAGTAGATATAAAAGCTTATTAATAGTGATATGTATGACAATAGCTTGAATAAATATTCCATCATTATAATCCAGTTAAAACCTCCAAAAAATAAACTTAACAATGGGACAATGATCGTTAAAACTATTGAGTAATAAGTAGTATATGAATGATTAGTTAAATATTACATAAGTAGAAAAGAAGGGGATATGAAAAAAGAGGTAAAGAGAAACAAATAAGCAAAGGATGAAAGTAATCCTCAGACCAAGTAAGAGATAGAAGTATTACAAACTTCCTTGACATCTAAGGACTATGGTTGTAGGCTCGAATGACCAAGGTTTACTCTATACATAGCGAAAGATTATGAACTCATGAATCTCCTTAACTGGTTTAATATTTTTCACATATACATCATACTGAATATTTGAATGCAGCCATCTAGTTTTATTATTGCACATTCGCATAGATGCAGATCATTTCAAGTATACGATACATGAACACATGAAATACACAAGTCAAGACTTATGCATCTCATAGTATAAACATAGGTATAGATACTCTAACCAGACCGAAGCCCATTACCATAAGGGAAATGATAGAGGAACATTTCCTCAAATCACTACGTCAAGCAGGGATAGGATTCAATGCCTCGTAGTGTGAAAGCTGCAAAAAGTGAGAAATATTAATGAATTTTAGGTTTTGAACGATGGACTAACTTTATATAAACAACGAATAAAACCGCTGTAGGGCCTACTTAGGAGGCCTGAAACTTCTAGATTCAATTAGATTATTGGTTTATATTAACCGTTCTAACTAAAGAACTAATGTGGATGATAAACTCAGTACACAACTATTTCGCACGAAATGTTATGTAAAAACCCTTTTTCTCTCCATTTTTCAGGGCATTCATGGAACAGTCATAGTTGGAACCCAGAAAAGGAGGCACAGCAACAACAATATCAAGATGGCATTAATCGTATTGATGAGGATAACGATGATCATGATGATGGTTATGACGATGATAATGAATTATTGTATTTATTCAACTCAAATAGACACCCAACCGATTCAATTAACTTCAATCGTAAAGAATTTTTATATCCAAAAATTAGCTCACCGATAGATGACGTTACTGATGAACTACAAGAATCTGCTTCTTCAACGCCTCCTACAGATGAAAACATTGACTATTTGAATCCATTTTGGCCAAATCTGATTTATTATAGAAATCCTTTAAAAAAACGTGATAGGACTACTGATTGGTTGGATGATAGTACTCAACTCACTGATAATAGTATGATTGTAAAAAAAATGCCAGAAACTGTAAAATGGTCTACACCAATTCAACCGGGCGATTCAAAAGATTTACGTAAATTACGTAATCTAGATACATTTAATATGGAACAATTTAAACACCGAGATCGAACAAGATCAGATGGTAAGTGTACAATAATCTAGTTTACTGTCTTATTTTCAGAAGGGGTTTTGTGGAGATTTTAGTAATTTTATAGAGTTGAGATCATGAGTCAATTGAAGCTAGATTGGTCAGCAGAGATTGGTCAGTTGTACTCCTTAACATCAACAGTAGGAACTCCGAGAATTCCCTCTCGAAGCTAGTCACTGGTGAGTGAATGACAGTTTCCATTTTGAGATTATGGATATTGTTGAATTTCATTGAAATCGTAAACCGATTATGAACCGTGACCAGTGGAGTTGACACAACATGATGATAGTTGAAGCGAACGGTATTGGGCTTGAGTCCCGGAGTGAATATCAACTCTGGAATGCAGGCACATCCCGCTGATGAGTCCAAGATAGGACGAAACATACATCCTGGATTCCACTGCTAACAACCATCTATCTTTATTTATAGTATCGAAGACGTCTGCACAGTATATACATATGCTAATAAGAGACTGATCAAATGCATTCCTAAACATCAATGAAAAGATTCAAACAAACAATAACAAATAAGTGAATGTCTTGTGCTCGATCCTTGTTTCGGTTGTTGACGTATACTGATAAAGTATCTTATACTAATATCTAACAGTTCTCTAGTACTTTTTAATTTTGATTGGTTGTCTAAAAAAAGAATTAGTTCTTGCAGTAAACTATGAAAACCAATATAGCCAGAATTTCCATACACTCGTTTCATACCATTACTTACTTACTTACTTATGCCTGTTACTCCTCGTGAAAGAGCATAGGCCGCTCACCAACATTCTCCATCCAACTCTGTCCTGGGCAATCTTTTCCAGTTCTTTCCAGTTGTTATTCATCCTTTTCATATCTGCTTCTATTTCCCGGCGTAATATGTTCTTTGACCATTAACTTTACTAAAATATGTAATCAGTATATCAGAATATTATCTCCCAAAATAAATAAGTTGTTTTCCTCCATTTATTGACTTAACTAGAGTAGGGGAAAATGTATAAATTTTCTCCCATCGAAATGTCATTAGTTAAATAGATAACGATAACCTTAATTTATTTGTGCGAAATTGGTAATGAAAAGTCCAAAAAAAGGACAGCTGAGAACTCACTATTCACCATGGTTACTAAACGAGAAAAAAAACACAACTAAACTATCGTTACTATGTTTGATAAAACCGGGTGTTATTCAATTATTCTAATGAATATTGTCCAAAGTGTAGAGTAGTTATTATTGGTGTTAAAATTAATTAGCCTACATAGAATTATACTATATCCTCCAAGCTTCAATTAGAAGATGAGAAAAGACAGCCTACTTATCCATATGTTTGTACGGACTAGAATATTAGCAGGATCACAACACATTATCAATAATATTCGTTATAATTGGCAATCACCTAATTCAATAAATAGTATGGTTGATTAGTTGAAAGATTTCTTAATATCTTATTTGCATCCACATATACACATTGATTTCTGAACTGTGACTGACTGGTACGGTGTTCTAACCAGAAAATAGCTGGTGAAGCTTACTGGGGAGATCTATAGGTCCTTTTGAAACTACTTCCATCTTTTCGAGGCTTACTAAACTACCACGTAAATGTAATTTAGTGGGGACCGTTGCCTCACGAGTCTTTGTATGCATAATGGTATCGCACCAAAAGAACAAGTAAAGAGGTTTACGATTTACTTGCTGAACGACAAAGTAAGCCCCGAATATGGAATCCAGGTTCGATCGGATACAACAGAGTTGGTAATTAGTTCGATCTCTATGACCGCCTAAGTTGGCTGACAGAGTTGCCCCCAATATCCAACAGAGCCACAAGGAAACCTTAGTAGGATTTTGCTGTATTCTTTTTTATCCATAAGTGATTTACTCAGATTCCATTTTCTTTCATAGCTTAATAAATTCGATGTGTGAGTTCTATTTCAACTCTTATATTACAAAGACCAGAACGAAATAAAAATATAAAAATAACCTGCATTGCTCAGCTTAAATTTTGTGGTAATTAGCTTAGTCATAGCAGCAAGAGTATACATAAAGTAAACATGAGATTAAATCAATCGAGACTGATTTTAGGCTAGCCCTTAACCAGTTAGAAGACAGCCTTTCTGAATAGATAATTAATGGAACAAGATGTTACATAATCATATTCTTTACAAATTACTCTGAATATATCTTAACATATAAATTCAGACCAATACCTACATCTATCAAGATGCAGATTTTCCGTAACCTCGTTCAAAAATCCAAAAAAAGTTATCGGATTAGTTCATCTACAAAATATAACCTGAAGGAATTTAAATTTGTTTCAGGATAATGAGTTTGAGGTTATGATTTAGTAACAGTATTACATAATGGTGTTTTCCTGGGTTTTGACTTTCTCTCAATAGATTAGAGGGGGTTTTGTGGAGAATTTAGTATTTTCATAGTTGAAAGCGTGAGTCAATTGAAGCTAGACCACCAGGGGAAACCTGGAAGCACTGGACGGCCGTTTCGTCCTATTGTGGGACTCCTCAGTGGCAGTGCGCATCCACGATCCCTCCTCGCTAGATTCGAACCCAGGACCTACCAGTCTCGTGCCAGAGCACTTAACCGATGGACCACTGAGCCGGCATCCAAAAGTGTTAATGTCTCTCAATAGCCTAGAAGTTATGTTTTAAATTCTGATTGGCTTATCCATATGCTATACTTTTACCATAATAAGTTGCAGCGACTTCAGTACATTAATCAATTAACACAATTAGTCAGTTAAAATAGATTTAAACTAAAAGACTGTGATGCGGCTTTATTGTCAAGAATTCGCAATCTATACCTGATAAAAGCATTCATGGTGCAAATCTAAATTACAGAATTATAATTAATTTAATAGTTGAATTCATGAATTGATTTAAACTAGACCACTTATGGGAAACCTGGAAGCACTGGACGGCCGTTCCATTCTAGTATGGGACTCTTCAGAAGTGCTCATCCACGATTCCACTCACGAGAATAAAACCCACAAACCTCGGTCTCTCGCGTGAACACTTAACTTATAGACCACTGAGCAGACCGGCATCCAACGATGTTAATGTCTAACTTTAACCAATCCATGATGTTGCGCCTCCGTTCACCATTGTCTTCAGTGAGTAACTATCTCACAACAGACACAGTTCTAATCCACTGGTCAAGGTTACTTACTAGAACTCTAAGAAACATATCTTTAAGCCAGTCATTAGTGAGCTTATGATGATTATCACCAGTGCTTCCAGGTTTCCATGGTGATTTAGCTAAAACCGATTCATAAATTACTACAATTTCCACAAACTATCATTCTGTTTATAATTAATTTAGAAAATTTTTTTTCTAAAATAGAACAGTTAATGTATCAAATGAAAGTCTACAATTAGACCATGAAATTTTTATCAACAAAATGTTTCTCAAACAAATAATTTCCAAGGGGGTTTTGTGGAGATTTTAGTAATTTTATATAGTTAAGATCATGAGTAAATTAAAGCTAGACTACCGTGGAAAACCTGGAAGCACTGGACGGCCGTTTCGTCCTATTATGGGACTCTTCAGCAGTGCGCATCCACGACCCCGCCTCGCGGGATTCGAACTCAGGACCTACCAGTCTCGCGTCAGAGCACTTCTCAAGTTTGTCATTCTTATTTATTCATTTTATTTTATAATAACCATCATTATCCAACTTTGTAAGCAAAGATGGATAATGGCTAGCAGTGGAATCCAAGACGCGTGTTTCGTCCTATTCGGGACTCGTCAGTTGGATGCACCTGCATCATCCAACTTATTTTTTCTCGTTGAGTAATCAAAAAATAATAAATCTTGTACAGAAGATTTATTTGGATTAACTAAGTGAAGAAGATCATTCCCATAGAGTGAATATAAACCTTGAAATGAACTTGACAATAATGTAAACAAATTGAGTAACCAAAAGATAACTTTCCACTAAGAAATTATTTTGTTCTTAACCGAGATAGAAAACGAAGCACAGATTTTATTGGGAATTTTGTAAAACATACTACTAGATAACTCGTTATGAAATAAAGAAAAACAACCATTCAAGTTTGTTAGTCAGTCAGTCAGTCACAACGTAGAACTTCGTACGTACGTACGTAGATCAGTTCGAGTTGCCATACCACATTAACACAGAGATGAAGTTGTCGATTCAAATTCCATTGTGGTAGAAGTAATAAGAGTACAAACAGTAATCCGAAAGATTAGGGTTTGAAGGTATTATTCAAGGGGTATAATCCAGTGAAATAAATTTGGAAAGAGAAAAACGAAAGGAACTTGAAGAATTCATAAGATTAGAATTTGGGAGGACAGAAAGAGTGGATACACCTTCGCCAATGCAAACGATTTTGAGCCATGTCATTCAAGGTCTCTAACCATTGATTGCTATCATCTCGCGAGTCCCAACCAGGTAATCTACACCTACCATTATGGCTCAGTCCAACTGTCAGTGAATTCATGGATTTGTGCCACATTTTGATTTGGCCGCTCATAGCTTTCTTCCAACTTACTCCTACACCATAAAGCATTGCACGTCTGGGCAGTCGGTGGTTGGGCATACGTAAAACATGTCCCAGCCATGTCAACTGATGAAGTTTCACTACTTCATCAATCGATTTGCAGGATATGTGTACACGTGTGCTGTAAGTATATGTACTCGCCAATTAGGTAGGTTTGTTAACTTTTGCATGTTAGTCTAACAATATTTACTGATGAGTGCCAAATAGCATGAAACCTATGTTGACTACCTCCAACCACTACCTAATATCTCAACACAGTATACGTGTTGTCGAGTTACTTAGACCTGAGTCACATCACTACATATTCGCTAGGATTCAATCAGCGCTAAGAAGGACTTAACATACATGGAGGTGGAGTTATATTCCCTGAGATGAATGGTTTTATAGTAAGCTCTTTATCACCGTACTTTTTGAAAATGGTCACCGGTAATGTTTTCTAGAGCAAAAATGAAAGCTTTGGCATTAAACCATACAACCTAGAGAGTTTAGTACTATCAAAATCATTTTATATCGTATGAAAATCTCTTTCTCATCCATAGGAGCTAAAGTTCTATTAGCAAACGTCATTAGTTCAAAACTGTTTCAATAGTCTAAGTGCTTTTTCCTACTTCATCTCAATTAGTGTTGTGTACACACACACATGCCTCAGTTACTCAAACCAAATTGTTCCATCCAGTGTAAATATTAACAGTTTCGTTTTTCTTCAACTTTTCATTCAATGAGCTTTTTTTATTTATTTTCCAAATCTTTTTTTCAATTAGATACACGTCAGGAACATTCTAGATCTTGGATAAACGAAAGTGAGTTCAATAATTCAGCCGTCAACGAACAAAGCGATCGTCAAGGTCTGTACAATCTCTTTGAGTAGAAAACATTCATGAACCTTATTCTTCAAAGTATTCTCACAATCATAACCATGTTTTAAGACTATTCATTGTAAATAAAATTTAATGAGACATAAAAAAAATATTTGATTGTTTCAGTATTCTAATGGAACTGACTCAAGACTAAAATATCGTCACTTTGAAGCTACTGAGCAACTAGTATTCTTAGTGTAGAATATTTACTCATTAGTACAGTTACTGAACTGTAACAGGGTGTTAGAAACATCACTTCACTAATAGTAACAATAAGTTTAACTCCTTTATTAGTATATTAGTACCTAGCTTCAACAAAGATGTAGATTTTTTTTCGAATAGCTGAATTGTGGTTAATATTGAAATTCATAATACACTTCAAGTTCTATTTAAGGCTCATCAGATGGATGAACCTGAATCTAATTGTTAATGTTCACATTAGAACTCGGGGCCAGTACCGTTTTACTTCAAACACCGACAAGTTATCAGCAAAGCTACTGAATACAGATATCCGGCACTCTGTTCAGTAAGCGTTTGAATTATCTTATATCATAATGCTCCATACAGTATACACATATATAAACAAAGACTGATCAAAAATTCATTCCTGAGTGTCCATAATGAGATGATTCTCACCCTTTCTTGTGATTATATATATATATATTGTTATATTTTGGATCTGCTAATCAATATCATATCCTATTCACTATTCAGAACTCTAATTCTGATCCTGTCTATGACATGTATACTATTTCTTCTTTAACCTAGCGTCTCAAACATGAACGATCATATACCTGACTAGCATAGCTGACCTTGAGTCAATGAAGCCAAGTTCCTATTGGTTCGCTATTCTCAAGTCTTTCTCAATGCCCTAACTTGAGTTTGGAAAGTTAGCAACCAGCTTCTTTAATTACTATATTTTGAACATAGGAAGGTTTATATCCAAACACACTGGACTGCATCGCATCATGAAACGAAAAATAACATTATTCATAAACGAGTCTAAAGTGAATGTAAATAAAGGAAGCTGAAGGTGATAAATTGGCAGTAAAATAAGAATAATAAGTGATATAATAAAAGTTGGTAGATTAGACAGAAGCTTAAGATAAACAGAAAATATATACATAGTAATCCAGTTACGTAACAATTATACAATAAGAGTATAGTATTTTTCATAGTTGAAATCATGAGTCAATTGAAGCTAGACCATCTATGGGAAACACTAGACAGCCGTTTCGTCCTATTGTGGGACTCCTCAGCAATGCAAATCCACGATCCCACCTCACGAGATCCGAACCCGGAACGGTAGCTTAATTTCATGGATTGAATGAAGTTAGACATTAACACCGTTGGATGTCGACCGGCTCACTGGTCTAATGGTTAAGCGCTCGTATACGAGACAGATAGGTCCTGGGTTCGAATCTTGAGAGGCGTGATCGTGGATGCGCACTGCCCCGAGCAGTCCCACAATAGGACGAAACGGCCGTCCAGTGCTTCCAGGTTTTCCATGGTGGTCTAGCTTCAATCGACTCATGATTTCAACTATAAAAAGAAATGAGTTAATATATAAGTCACTAGTTAAATGAAACACATTAGTTGTCAAGTAATCTTCAATATACATTCTTGCCAAATTATTTTTATCCCTTTTTTTTTACTTTTAGGCTGATACTATTATTAATACACGTGTTATTAATTACATTTATGTGAGTACATCTATTATACATGTGTATATGCTCCCCTTCATAAGAATATATATTGATTGATAGATTAATCAATATTTTCGCACAAAGACAGACATGTGATCAGAACCAATCATAATTCAGCTATATATATATATATATATATATCAGAATGTTTCAACTACTTACAATCAATTAATCAGTAGTATTCAACATCATTATATCAAATTACAGATTAAATTCTACTTTAATTCCTCTAAGAGAACAAAATTCGGATTAAAAAACAGCTATTCTTGATAATATCCATCTTATTATATGGAAATCTGTTTTTATATTATTATTATTATATCTATTTGTGTTAAAATGCATTTTATTGTTGTTGTTACTATGGTGACTGTGAATTGTAATTTTATATATGCTTGTTTATGTGATTTTATCATCAGTAATTTATCTAAACCATTTATCATTACAGTTTTAACATCCAATAAACATTCTAATGAACATGTTATGGAAATCTTAAACTTTACGTTTTCATTTTTGGTTTCTGTGCATTTCTTTTTTTTCTTTTTTTTGGAGGGGGGGATTTAATCACTATGCGTGTGTTTTGAGAATATTTATTATAAATCTCAAATGAATGTTATAAATAATTAGCATATTAGATTCCTTATATGTTAGGTTTGTATAATATTATAGGTTAGTAAGTATTACTCATATATAGAATGCTAAATCTGAATCTGAAAATATATGGTGTTGGTTGATATGTTAAGCTCATATACCCTTATTCTAGCTTATGGACAAGTCAATTTACCTATCCATCATGAGTTATGTTTTCACCTTGTTAATTATTCACTTATTAACCCTGACTATTTTTTATATGAGCTTATAGGTGTGTACAGTTTTTATCTTATTCATCACATGTCTCTATCTTATTAATAATAATAATAATAATTTCTTATCTGACAATAAATATTGATAAACGCTTGATAAAAGCGAGTTGGTTCACCCTCCATCTCCAATGTGCATTACTTTCGCTTTGCTCGCTGGTATTTGCTCATGTGCTTGTAGCTTTCTGGCCTAAATCTGACTCCTATGTAATCGTATGAATGATTGTTGTCAAAATATACATCCTGTCTATCCTCGTATGTAATACATGACTTAATCCACGTTGATGAATAACGGAGTTAAATAGGTCAAATAAGAGAACGTATTTGGAATAAATATATTTTGAACACTCACACCGATTAGTTCACTCAACTTCTATCTTCAATAACCAATATATATAATGAGAAGCATCGACCAGTAGAGTTCAACCAGGTCTGTTGTGATATATCAACTCACTGATGACAATGGTGGATGGTTGATCGATTTCGTGAATTGGTCGAAGTTAGACAATAACACCATTGGATGCCGACACAGTAGTTCTAGAGGTTAAGTGTCACTGTGGGACTCCTCAGCAGTGCGCATCCACGATCCCGCCTCACGAAATTCGAACCCAGGACCTATCAGTCTCGCGCACGAGCACTTAACCTCCATAGTGATCTAGCTTCAATTGACTTATGATTTCAACTATATAAAATTACTAAAATCTCCACAAAACCCTCTTCTAGTAAACTGTTGAGTTAAGATTTTTCTACAATATTATTAAAGAGATTTTAATTCTTCATTGTTGATATTTTGAACTACTATGGTGTATGCTACTTATACTGACGGATCTAAGTAATTGCAAGTGGAACAGATGGTGGTAGAAGATTGAAATAAAAAGAATAGGACAGAAATCCAAAAGCAATCAAAATAACAACAGAATTAGAAGAATAATGAAGTATATAAAGGATAACTCAAAGAAGTTATGCAAATGATATGTTTAATGTATGAAACTGGATACAAGTTTCAACATGGAAATCAACAATAGGATATAAAAGGGACATTCAACTGATTAATCCTTAATAGAATAAAATGTTCCTGATAGATTACATCATCAAATCTATTTAGATATCCCTAATACTTGATATTAATTTTCATAAGAAATTGTTTCTACCCCCCAACCCCATTTCGATATTGATAATTATCCACTGGCTAGTATCTGAGTGAACGCAATCTAGAAAAATTATATCTATTTAACAAAGAGGTTAATTCATAATAGATTTTTATGCTAGATGAGAAATAAATCTGTTATTTCTATGACCTTATTCTAAAAGAATGCATAGATTAATCCATTGTTGAAAGATTGATTGGATCTAATAACATATAAAATGAAATTTTTTACATTATTTAAAACCGTTCAAATAAAGTGAAACATTCATTCGAATGGAAAAGTTGTTCTTGTGAATGAAAGATATTACTTGATGTTAAAACTAGATCAAACTGAAACTGTTGTATTGTTTATTATAAAGTAAAACAGAACATGAGTAACTTCTTATCTTATTAACTGATATTACTCAGTCAGCTACAAAGTAGGACCATACATACATATGTATCGGTCCAAGTTGCCATACCTCGTTAGCACAACAAGATGAACACCAAATTCATAGAATTAGTTAATTTAGTGGTGGTAGTATATAAAGAAAGGTTGTATATAAGGATATAGTATAGGAAGGAAGATAGATATGAAGCATTTTTAATCTCAAGGTTTAAGGGAAGATAAAGAGTGTATACATCTAAGCCATTGTGATCGATTTTGAGCCATGTAACCTAGAGTCTCAAACCATTGGTTACGATAGTCATGCTGACCCCAACAAAGTAGTCTGCATCTACCAACATGGCTCACACCAGAAGTTAACGACTTCATGCTAAGATGCCACATTTTGGTTTGGCCGCCCCTAACTCTCTTCTAACCATCCCCCAAACTAGTCAGCATAGCGCGTCATGGTAATCGGTGTTCAGACATACGTAACACGTGGCCCAACCATCTCAGTTGATGAAGATTCATGACCTCATCAACTGATTTACCATCACTCCCTAATACCTTGCGTCTAACCTCACTACTATACTACTATTCTAACACTATTGTATGTCCAATGCAATTTCTCTGATTTTTCTAGTTACAACACAACTCTTCTTCCTTAATAACTAATTTAACTTAACAAGGAAACAGAAGAAGAGAACGGTATATGAAAATTTATATTTTCAAGCTAAAAACAGATCAAAACAATATCTGAATGCACTGATTTTTGTAGGTTTCTCTCTCTTAATAAGGAAATGTGAGAGCATAGTTGAGTGTTCGCCCACTAATGTGCGATCCTCCTGAGGGTTGCCTGAAAGAGTGTGGTGATGGTCTGATATCATGCCCATATTAAAGTAGCTTGGCGTACTTAATATGTTGTATACAGTTATCAGATCATCTCCTATCACTCTGTAGCTCAACGAGAATAATCTCGAGTGTTGGAATTAGTCCTTGTAAGGTTAATGTTTTTGACCAATCACCCACTTGTTTTTCCATCTCTGTACATTGCCTTGAAGAGATTTATATCTGTTTCAAAGAAAAAAGGCGGCACAAAATTGCTGACTTTTAAGTGAGGCTGAGCGTACATGTCAATCAGTGTCAGGACCAACTATGGGGTGACTGCGACAAGTCATCTTCTCACAGAGTGGGGATTTATGTTTGCCTCAGGTTCATCTCCCAACAAGTTTGAGCTGTCGTCTTAGCTCTTCATGGTTATAATCCCGAGATCGCGCTCTGAGGAGACAGTACTGAGCGGATTTCTAAGAGTATAGGTACTTTGTATCAAACAAGACAGAATATTCATAACATGACATTCCTACAAGCTAATTTCCAATCCCTTATCTACCGCCCATTTTCCTGTTGTTGTAATGTTCTTTTGAAGCTCAAGTGAACTCTTTTTGCTTTTCGTGGACCTCCAGATTTTTGTACCGCCTGCATAGATCAGTACCGCGGAGCTGATATTATGCAACAGGTTTTTTAAAAGGATCAAGAACAGTAGCAAACCTTAGACTGTCACTTGTGAAACTCCTGATGTTGGAACTTTCCAGCTCGTTAGTACTCTACTTGTCTCAGTACGAAACGTCCAGTTCTTTAGGTAGTTTCATAGCCAAGATAAAAGTGGGTCTGTGAATTTCATATAATTTGTAACCTTCTCTATGAGACGTGTGCGTGCACCATGAGAAAGGCTCTGGCGAAGCCTAGGAATGCTGCATAAAATTGCATCTTTTGGTCCCAATTGGTTGCCTAGCCGTACGGTACTATGAGAACATTGGACTCACTAGTCCAGTGTTTTCTGGAACAATAATAAGCTTTATGGTTGGAGTTCTTCTTATCTAACTCTCCTGTCATTTTTCCACTGGCCAGTTCTTCCATTATCTTTGACATTACTGAGTGTAATGTAACTGGCATGCAATATGCTAGGTATTTTCAAATTCCTTCCTCATAGAAATCAGGGAGACGGTGACATGCTTCTATTCTCCTAGCGGCTTGTGTGAATCTGGTGAACGTCCAAACACATCGCTGACTGGCATCCTGATGGCATCCGTGTACCATTTCACTATTATAAGGCGAACGATGTCACATCATAGCGATTTTTCTGGGCCCAAAGGTTTGGTATTCCTAGCAGTAACTCAAGAGTCAGTTGGATTTTCTCCCAAATCTCAAATGAGACGACAGTTAAGCAGTGTTCTGCGCTTATAGCTTCCTGCTTTAACCGACTGATGGAGTTGGAATTATTATCTTTATCTTCTGTAAGTTAGTAAGATCTTCGTAATTTGTGCCAGGCCCTCTGCTTGGCAGGATCATTCTACAGGTGCGTTTTACTGAAGAACACTGTGCTGGATAGCATTCTGACAAACATCATTCCCAGTGGTCATCAAGTCCTACCCTCCACCTCTACTAGCTCAGGCACTTCGTGAACCGCTATACTGGTTGATTCTTGAGTTTTTGCTAATCTTCTAGCAAGATCTCTCATACTTCATGGTTTGCCATGTTTAACTCGGAGTTCAGAAAATCTCTTAGCCGATTGTCTCTGTGATGTCAGTAAGATTTTCTCTTTAGTATGTGTTGAATATAAGGTTATTCTTAATATATGGAGTCTACCTTTCACCACACTTTGGGCCTAATACATATGGCATACGGCGTACCTGAGAAGATAGTCAATATCATACGGAACTCCTATGATGGATTAAACTGCCAAATCGTCCGTGGAGAACAACTCACCAAATCATTCCAGGTAAAGACCGATGTTAGGCAAGGTTGCTTACTCTCATCCTTTCTCTTTTTCCTGGTGATCGACTGTATCATGAAGACGTCAACATCTGGAGGAAAGCACGGGATACAGTTAACAGCTAGAATGCAACTGGACGATTTTGAATCCGCAGATGATCTGGCTCTTCTATCACACACGCAACAACAAACGCAGGAGAAGACGACCAGTGCAGCAGTAGCCTCAGCAGCAGTAGGTCTGAATATAAACAAAGGGAAAAGCAAGACTCTCCGATACAATACAACATGCACCAATCGAATCACGCTTGACGGAGAAGCTTTGGAGGATGTGGAAACCTTTACATATCTGGGCAGCATCATTGATGAACACGGTGGGTCTAATGCAGATGTGAGGGCGAGGATCGGCAAAGCAAGAGCAACATATTTACAACTGAAAAACATCTGGAACTCAAAACAACTGTCAACCAACATCAAGATCAGAATTTTCAATATAAATTTCAAGACAGTTTTACTGTATGGGGTGGGAACTTGGAAAACTACGAAATAATAATAATGATAATATATTCTGAATATAATATTTACAGAATTCACGCCAGTTTACGGGCATGATCAGTTTGATATTGACAGCATCATTTAATGTAGGGAACAAACATGAAATATAAAATTGTTTTATGTTTGCTGGTTCAGTAATTGATAAGTGGTTTATATATGGCATTTATCACGGCAAGCCAATGCAACACCAGGGAGCTTCTAATTTTTTATTAAGTGGATAGCCTGATGATTTATAAACAAATTTCTTTGAGGTTATTTCCAATGCCAGAGCGAGTTATTGATAAATATCTACTACTAGAGAAATTAAGATTAAAGCAAAGAGCACGGAACAACAAAACAATGATTGCCAAAATATGCCGGTCAGGTTACCACTGTTTATGTTAGATATTATTCAAACGTGTTAGAGTTGCTGGTGAAAGTGTTAATGTAAAGTCTGTAAAGGGACAGCAAGTGAGTGGTTAAACATTTAAAGTTCCTAAAATCTCACTTGTAGAGTAAGATACACTTACAGGCGCTAGAGCATTTAATGCATTTTCAGAGGAGCAATATGCATTAATGGAGCGAACAAATAATGAGAGAGAGCTTAACGTACGGATAGTTTGTGGTAGATTATTCCAGAGTCTATAAAAACTTACAGGTAAAGCAATTCATATAGAGAGAAGATCTGGAATATGTTTGTTCCGCTAAGGACCAGGAGTTACGAATGTCGTAATGTGAAGCTTCAGCATATTGAATCTCCTAGTTGGATGTGAAGGATAGTTTATCCACTCCCCCTCACAATAAACAGATACTAGAGTATAAGAAAATGTTAACAATTTTATTGATGTATGAACATGAGCTATGGTCCTCACAGTCGCGTGTTTGACGATTTGATTTGACCGTCGATGATTGATACGGTTGCTTCTAACAGGGTCTTATGTTTCTCGTTGTTTACCTTCGTTAGCGATTTTTCCTTTTTACTATGGGCAAACACGCCAGAACCACGGACAGGAGCGGCCTGACACGAAGCCGTTGTTTTGCTTAGGAACTTCAATATTATAGTAACAGTGTACTCGGCTACTATGAAAATTTCATCTAAAATTTGAGTCTCGGGTTTTAGTGAGCGACGAGGACGTCATATATTTATCGTTTCTGTGTCGTTTCGCCTCAGTAGGTTGCGTTACGGATAGTTTGAGATGCCTTCTTCTGCAGTTTCTTTTTTGCTTGCTAGTGTTATTGGGAGTAGGAATCGGGAATGGAGTGTGTTTCAGACTGTCTTGTTGGAGACTGAGTTTTGATGTTTGAGTCAGGTGGTTCATGTTGTACACGTAACTAAGGGGTTATTTATGTGATTTTGTATCGAGCTTTGGCGTAATCTTGATGCTGGAAACGGGAATTCTCGACTTATTATTAACCTCTGAGTTAAGAGCACATCTTCTGGTCGCTGTTGTGTACATGGTATAATTATCGGTGGCAGTGCTACTACTGCCTGTGCTACTCAATAGACTTCAAGCAAAATGCTAGACAAGTTAAGGAGGACGAACTTAAGACATAAGTTACTCAAAGGGAAAAATTATAGAATTGAATAAATGCTCCATAAGAATAGAACCTAAAAGACACCTAAAAATGCAGCATTATCTCTGATTGTCCTGGTAAACAACTCTGTGTGGGCCTAGCAATTTTTTCACGAGTTTTTTGCATTAAATTAAGTGGATGTGCATATATTACAACTAAAGCAATTAATCAAATTAGCCCACTTGTCAGCTGGTAAACACATAGCGAGAAATTTACATCGGTTTACTGAAGCACATTTCTGAAAATCTCCCGATTTTATTTAATCTCTAATTCACAGCTCTAAAAACTTATGATTTTATAATCTGCAATTATCTATTGTTTCTCATTGATCTTGGAGAGTCTTTCGTTGCAGACCTTCGATATTAAAAGTCAGAAATAAATTGTACTTAGGATATACGTTTATCAGACATGCTAGTGTTGAACTCCAGGCTTTCACATAAGGTGCAGTGACTGTGTGAAGGACTGCATTGCAGTAGTACTCTAACTCAGTGAATAATCAGATAACTCAGTTTTTGCAAGTCATATAAGAGATACAGGTGGTGGGTAAACACACGTTTACACATTCGTTTGAAAGATGTTTCACGTTGCACGTGGATGCTTCCCGAGGGACAATATATGAGCGACAAATATAAGGAACAGTCGGAACAACGTATCTCTCTATATGTTGAGACAAATCATATGAGCGTTATAACAGAGAAGCTGCCACAGGCCGCTTTAGGCATGTTGAAGAAAGTGGTATCACATATTCTTCTACATAACTCGTCAAGAATTTTCAGAGCTGTAGGACATGAGGCATTCCGATGCCTAACCTATGGAACCTACGTACCAGAATTCCGTTCACAATATCTCCAGAGTTTCCATGCTTGATGGATAAGAGCAATGATATTATATGATCGACATGCCGATAAACGGTATTGAAGTGTCAAGGTTTCAAAAGGTTACAGAACTATATTAGTCTCACCTGAAAAGCGGGAAGCCAATATTTTTTGCTTAGGCTAATGCGAGTAAAATGAATGCTCTTACAGACTACTGAAACGCGAATAAATACTCAGGAATTTGGAGATGATTTATTAGTATAATGGCTGAAAAAGTTTTCTGGTCCATGGAGATAAGGTATGTCTTCTAGTAAGTTAGTAAACCAACTCTTTCAGATCTATGTAACTAAAGAGTTAGTGTCAACTGACTCCCGATCTCTTGGTAGGCAAGTCACTATTCACACTATGAATAGAAGTACATAAGGAATGAGAACTGAGTTTTGTGGTAATTTGTTTGCTAATGCCCTGTATGAATAGACGGTAAACAGTGAGGACATTGCTCAAACCTTAGGGCATAAACCTCACCTTCTATAGACCCAGGACGTATCTCTCTAAAAGTAACTCCATGTACATGCTACTTCCTGGCAGAGCACAGATTGCAATACCTGCCTTGATAAACTCTTACAGTTTTGACAAAGGTTTTCGAACACTACAGGTCGTCAATTAAGGGTTAATACTGGAAATTACAATATGCCTTATATTCGTTTATCAGTCACAGTCACATTTTAACCTGATGATAGTCCAATCTCGTAAAATTTAACTTGACATCACACATACAGTAATAAATTCCATCTCACGGAACTCCAGCCTGAAGGAAGAATATGGACTACTAGATGGAATGAACTCAACGAACTTGGTGTACATTGTCTTAGACAACGTACTATCCAAATTGTATCTGGATAAGCTATGGATTTCTTCATGATTACCTTATTGTTTCTTAAGCCTTTAGAAGAAAGTGTACAATTATTAACATGTTCATCACTTAACCCTAAACTGAACCGACTCAGTTGAAGCCACTGGCACTTAGAAGGACTAGATCTAGTAGTCTTGAAGAAAAATTGCGGGGAGGTATATCAGAATGTCTGCCCACAGTTTATAGGGGGAACTCACTGAGATTTGAAATCCTCTAAGTAACTAAAAGATCTGCCTCATAAGCGTTTCAATGATCTGAAGTTTCATGTTCATATATCAGTGGCTAGTGAAACCGAAAAATTCAAACAGCTAAGCGTTGACAACACGTGAAGATAGCTCGAACAAAACAGGTAACTGTCACAGGACCACTACCGTTTAGTGGCCCTATATCTGATTCCTGTTGATTAGTATGCTCATTGTTACCATAATATGTATGCTGCTAACCCTCATAAATTTTTATTGACATTATTCGCATTAGAAATCAACGAAATGAAACAAGCCAAATGCTAGAGTGAATTTGGAATACATATTTTTCCTACTCTCGTTGATCCAGACAAGCAACCAGAGAAACAAGGTAATGAAAGCAAAGAGAGGGCACAGTAAAGCGGATAATGTCGTTGAAAAAAAGAGAACGGAGTGGTTCGAAGAAGGCGTGTTAGTCAACTCAACATCACCAAGCGTAGCTCAATATTTGTAGTCAGGCCAAAAATGAGTTTCAGACACGCAATGAACAGGTTGAGCAATTAAAACACATACGATCATATAAAAACACTCAGTGTCATTAAGCGAATAATCAACAGAGCCAAAATATGGCTTTACAAGGGTGAATAAACTAGTCTTTCCAGAAGCTATAATAACCTGTGTGGGCTAGACGTGGTATCATCCACTACAACCGTGTAGTAATTATTCCATACTTATTTAAAGACTCGGTTTTTTGGGTGAACCAGAGCCAATGTTTTCCAGTTGCTTGGTCTCACTTACCACACTAATGGCGATGACGCTCCAAATTCCGTAACCAGACAGCACTTAAAAATCGTACGTCTAATCGCTTATATACATAAGTGACAGCCTCTACACATGTTAAACAAAAGCTGTAAATGGCAACTTAGATGCTTACCTGTCAAAGCCAACCACCAGGTTTTAAAAAATAGACGAATCGTACTTAACAGATTCCTTGAAATATGGACAAATTATGCTTCTTGAAGAAAATCTTACTGACTCACTGTAGTCCAACGAGGTTCAGGTTTAAGGCTTATGCTTTTCTTAATATTCATAAATAACCTAGTATAAAGGTATATCGGGGAATTTCTTCACGTTGATGATCTAAAACTGTGCTGAGAACCCCTTGTTCATGGTAATCAATTAGCTTTTCCGAGGAACTTGGAGAAACTTCAAATTGGCCAAATAAATAAGGGAATAACAAAGATGGATATTGCACAGTAGTAAATATGAGATATGTACTGTATGAAAACTATGTTAACATGACAGTATGTCATATACTCCAACTCTAAGAATGCAAATATGGTATGAGTAACCTCCGGTCACAGGTGCACTTATTAGAGGATAAGATTTTCATATTGTCATATTATCTCACAATACGGGTTAACTCCAAAATTCTCTTCTTTCTGGTCAGTTGTATGGGAGTATCAGTAGTATCTAACGTTAGAGGGCAGGCACATCTTCTGCTCTTTATTACGAGTGAACTTACCAAATCGGCCATCGTTTCAAGTAGTGAGAATATTACAGTGTTATACGGTATTTGGTTTTGATAGTAATATACCATCTTTCTACTCATTAACTCTACTGGCTGCTCTACTGGTGAGACTAAAAAGAGGAATCAAGTTTATAGATTAAGTCAAATAAGGAACAAATGTATGCCCATCCATATATGTGTATGACTGGTACAATGTATTAACTATTTCTTCCTAAGTCATGAGGGCGAAAATTCAGCTTAGTGTCTCACACTCAATTGCTAAAACTATTTTCACTCCCGCTAGTTTCTATTTATTTTAGTGTCTATCTAGAAAAAAGAGAGATGCGATGTTTCTAGATGCAAAAGCTTATGAAGTTGAAGTTTCTGGTATTCAGGAATCAACCATGTGAAACAATTCCCCCACTTCGGCTTCATCATGGTTGAATGTTCAATGCATACTTTTACTTTTTCGTACATTAGATTCATCATTCATAGAACGAACGTACGTCCTGTGCATTGGAAATACATTTTTATTTTTACATAGGGAAATTCCTGGAAGCTTTTAAAAGTTACAACAAGGCGGCAATCTCAACACTGTTGTTACCCACATCCCTACCGCGTTTTCTATTTTTTGTGTTCAGGGATGTGCTAAGAACTATCACATTCAG
The DNA here is from genome assembly GCF_000237925.1 of Schistosoma mansoni. Taxonomy (NCBI): domain Eukaryota; kingdom Metazoa; phylum Platyhelminthes; class Trematoda; order Strigeidida; family Schistosomatidae; genus Schistosoma; species Schistosoma mansoni. Next base: position 436,377 of record NW_017386067.1, read on the forward strand.
GTTGGCTCAAGTTTGAATCTGGGGGTGGTGAGTACTTAGGTTTTTTCACTTTGGCCTTGTTAATATCATATGGTAACTGACGACCGTAAACAAATAATTTGATAGTCTAGCGTTTTACGAATGAGAAGTTAAGTTCTCACGTGATTTTCATTTCTCTAACTTTCGCTGTGTTTCTGAAAAGCCAAATTCCCAATTTTGATCCAAAGAACTTGTCTCAAGATTAAGATTCGTTAAAATGCTTTAACTTTTAAGTTTTATCCAGTTTAATAGTTGAATGCTCTTTCATCTTATCTCGGTTTACTATTCCGTTTTTACAATTTTCTAAACCAAGGATAGTTTGAGCATGACCGATCCATTTGTACGGCCTGTTTTTCATCCGCGTTTTACGCATATTGTTCTTTTACGGTCGTAAAATCGCTTGCTTCTTTTTAACAACAAATCAACAAATACATAAAGAACTCATGCAAGCAACTTGAATGCCATTTCGCTGTCACCTGTGGCATACAGTGTGTTAAATGTAAACCCTGATTTCATGAAGCATGTACATGTCTCACAGTAACTGTTTACAACATATTAAGTAAGCCGGGTCGCAGATGGGTATTTAGCACACATAAATGCTTCAAACAGTTCTGGACGGAATAGAAGAAATTTTGACTTAACAGGCTCTCTTATGTAGTAGCAGTGGATCACCGATGTCTTCAGGCAAGAACTCAGGTATATTTAACAGTAAAAGAAAAAAGTAGCAGATTATAGCGAGATACCGTCCTTAGTCCTTAAGAGTATGTCAATTTTCCTCTTAAAGAACGTCTAGTAAGTCGGGATAACTCAACTGGCAGAGAATTCCAGCATTTAACTACTTTTAAGTAGTAAGATGTGTGCTCACAGTCCGTCCTATGTAGTCTCCAGTTTCTGGGTGTTACCCTTAAAGTTCTAAGCCTAAATAGGTGTTGAAAGGGGTGTTGAGAATTGTTCAGGATGTTGTAATTCATTAGATCATCCCTAAAACACCTGTAATTTAATGGGTAAAGCTTCAGTGATCGAAGGCGTTTGTCATAAGACTTGAATTTGAGTCCCCGAACTGATTTCGTGGCTCGCCATTGGGTATGTTCCAGTCTGTCCTTATCCTTTTGGAGTGAGGAAGGAAACACTATGTTTCTATACTGCAAATTGGGACAAACAAAACTGCTGAGGATTAGGTGGAAATTTTTTCCGTCGAACTGGCTGAAAATGCTCCTCAACGTTACCAGTTCGAGGTTCGCTCTGCAGTCGTTTTTGTCTCAGTTAGCGTAAGACTTCGGATCATAGGGTATCAACACTCCTAGATCTTTTCCAAAATGGGATACCTTTAGATGATATTTACCTATGTTGTACTCGTAGTCTGCAACATGTCAGATGGATTACTTTATAATTAAAAATGTTAAAGGTTAGTCCGTTGTTGTCTTCCGAACTCTGGAGTCGAGTTAGATCCTCCTGAAGTGCCAGAAGGTTGGCGGCGTCTCCATCGTTGTTGTTTGGACCACTATGACTTAACAATTGGGAAACTCCGGTTTTGGCTCGTCGAAGAGAGGCTGTATGACAGAATAAGCTTTACGAACTAGGAACAAATTTATCGATAAGCTTTATCTGGTACTGAACCCTGTTTTCTCTTGTTGTCTTTGTGCATTTGTTACTTGCTTGTTTAAGTTACTTGTTTGCGCTGTTGTTACCAGTTTGTTTGTATTCCACCCAGTAGTGCCTTTTGCGGCTTAGCAAACAAACGGTGCGATTCTTGATGACTGCAGGTTTCTTGTAGATTTTCGGGAACGTTAGTGGGACAGACTGTTTTGTAGCACATAAGATAATGTGCAGTAAGAAACCCCAATTAGCATCCACATCAATTTGAAGGTGAAGTTTCCAGTCCACCTGTTATAGATTGTCCCGTAAAACTGGCACATCCAACCTTTTGAAATTCCAACGCCTATTTTTGGTAGGGCGTCTTAGTTCAGTTTTGCTGGTAAACCTAAAGGCTATTACGGCATAGTCGCCCTTCCCTAGGAGAGCTAAGATTGAGTTGTCAATTGGGAATTCTTCGTTCTTAAATACTCAGTTCAAACGCTACGGCGTCTGACTATTTCTCAAACGAGTTGCCGACTTCACATTTTCGAATAATCCCAGATCTTCGATGAAGTTGAAGAACCGAGCTTCAGTATAGTTGTCACCTCCAATGTACGTATGTTTAGCGAAGTCGACTTTAGGAAGATTGAGGTCTCCTAGAATCAGGATATGAATGTATCTGAGACAATTAGAGCGGGGTAATCCTTCCAGCATATGATTGTTGTACTCGATGTTAGCAGTGGGCTTCCTGTAGATAACTCCAACTAAACACCTCTAGGTGATAGCCAATCTTATTGAGCACCTGATAGACTCATCAAGATTGATAATCACTTGGTTATGCACTTAATGTGCCTCTAGGCAAGATCATCCACACGAATTCTAATATCTCAAGAATATCTTTTTGGCCATTAACCGGCGAGCGTGTAATTTATGGACGTACCAATCATGTTTCAGATTGGTCTTGTATTCTGGAGCGATATCTATATAGCTAAGTGACATTTCGGCATCATAGCTGATATCAGTTCGTGATGGAATCCCTAATTTCAGCTCCTTACCCTAACGTACAATTGAGAATCTTGATCCTAATTCATCACACTAATTTTCAACCTTCATACATTAAGCATGTTATTTAAAAGGACAGTGGTATTCTTCCTCATTGAGTTAAGTTTATAGTTTTTATTGTTTACTATGCATCAAGACCACTGTTTTCACTTTAATTGAATTAATTTCACTGTGGGGTTTTGGAGATTGTGGAATTTTTAATTGATATCGTGAATCGATGCATGTTAGACCACCACTGAAAACCTGGAAGCAGTGTATGGGACTCCTCAGCAGTGCGATTCCACGATCTCGCACGTGGGATTCGGAGCCATGGCCTTCGGCCTCGCGCGCGAAATCGTGGATGCGTACTACTGAGGTATCCCATACTTGGACGGAACGGCCGTCCATTGAATTAACTTCAGGTAAGGTAACATCGATTGTGTCGTTTTTCTTGAAATTCCTTTTTCACCTGCTTTTATCAAGTAGAATAACATGAACTCATTTTATTTCGTTTGGTTCTCGCCAGCTGCTCACAACATGTAGTAATTAAAATCATAATTACGGAATCGTTATAGATTACTTACGTGAAAGGAGAGTATGACTTGGATTTTTTGGACATTTTCAAAAAGCCTACATTAAAGATGACTGACTCACTGAGAACAACAGAAATAACGGCTCTAAAAAGTGCAATCGCTAAACATCTCGATACAGAACATCAAGTCGATACCTTGCAATCTTTCAAAGTGAATAATAAAAACAGACAAACTCCAGCCTTCTGACCATAAACGAAGGCTGTTACGAGATGAAATACGGCAAAGCTTGCGTAAGAACCAAGAAGCCTGGTGTTCGAAGCGTGCTAATGAGATGGAAGCAGCAGCTGAATCTGGTAGCTGCCATAAGCTCTTCCAACTCATCCGAGCCACTGGCAGCAAGAAGTCTGGTGTGAGTCAAACGATCTGTGAAAATGACGGAATGCCAATCACTAACATCTGTCGACGTCTTGGACGATGGGCGGAATTCTTTGAAGGGCAGTTCAACTGGCCTGCTGCTCCGGCAACATCGACCAAATTGTCCTGCCCCCCATGGCCGGTGACGACTGATCCACCAAACGAGGCGGAAGTCCGCAAGGAACTCCAACTCTTGAAACGTTACAAATCACCGGGTCCAGATGACTTACTTCCGGCTCCTTTTAAAGATGGTGGTGACCTTCTGGCTGAGGAATTGACTGTGTTGTTTACAAAGGTTTGGGAGCTAGAAAGTGTTCCAACATCATGGAATGAGTCGATAGTCGTCCCTATCTTTAAAAATGGTTCACGTCGTTCCTGTAACAACTACCAGGGGATAAGTCTACTTCCGATTGCGTCCAAACTATTGGCTTCTGTCATTCTTCGTGGGTTGTTTAAAACCCGAGAAAAATTGACTCGCGAGGAGCAGGCTGGTTTTCGTTCTGGTCGAGGATGCATTGATCATATCTTCACCCTCCACCAATTGTTAGAACACCGTCATAATTATCACAGGCCAAAAATCGTAGTGTTTCTCGATATCAGGGCTGCCTTCGATTCGTTGGACAGGACTGTTCTCTAGGATTGTCTATTGAAGAAGGGTGTGCCTGAGAAGTTTATTAACATCTTAAAGGCCCTGTATACGAACACCTCAGACAGAGTGAGGGCATACAACCACCTTTCTCCTTTGTTCCATTCAAGCAGTGGGGTTAGGCAGGGTTGCCCAATCTCACCATTACTCTTCAACTTTGCCATCAATGACATTCTGGAAACAGCTCTGATGGATGTAGGTAATGGCGGTGTGGATCTGTTGCCTGGAGAACGACTTCTCGACCTTGAGAATGCGGATGATCTTGTCTTACTGTGCGATAATGCCCAAGGCATGCAATCCGCACCTAATCAGTTGGCAATCAGTGTCCGCAGGTACGGCATGTGCTTTGCACCCTCCAAGTGCAAAGTACTCCTACAAGACTGGCAGGATTCTCATCCTGTACTCACCCTAGATGGTGAGCAGATTGAAGTGGTTGAGAAGTTCGTGTATCTAGGTAGCTGGTGGTGGCGTGAGTGATGAGATCGATGCACGTATAGTGAAAGCCAGAACGGCTTATGCCAATCTGGACCATCTTTGGCGCCTTCGTGATGTTAGTCTGGCTGTAGAAGGTCGGATCTACAACGCGTCGGTGAGAGCAGTTTTGCTCCATGCTTGAGAAACCTGGCCTCTCCGAGTTGAGGATGTTAGACGACTCTGTGTTCGACCATCGTTGTCTCCGAAGGATTGCTGACATCCAGTGGCAACACCGTGTTAGTAATGCAGAGGTTCGGCATCGTGTGTTCGGGCGCAGAGACGATAATTAAATTGGCGTCACCATCTTGAAATACCGACTTCGGTGGCTTGGACATGTTCTACGAATGTCGTCCCAGAGAATTCCACGTCGTGCATTATTTGCCGACACTGGGACTGGTTGGAAAAAGCGGAGAGGAGGTCAGTGTATGACATGGTATCGTGGTATGAAAGAAAGCTGCAAAGGGCTAGCTTCTGTTGGTCCTTCACGACTCCCTGGATGGGGTCCGAGAGATGGTGCAACACAGTGGCTAGAGACGTTATCAGATATGGCTCAGAATAGAAGCCAGTGGAGAGCCTGCTGTAACCTTCTTTTACTTTCTTCATAAAGAGTGGTTATAACTTTCTTAACTGAAAGTCTTCTGGTTGTACATTTCGGTTCCCCCCCATCATTACTCTTCTCTTTTTCTTCATTCCATTTTTTCTTTTATATATATGCATCTTACCCCTTTCTCTTCCCATTCTCATTGTTTTGTGTGGCGCATATATATCTGGTGCCCCTTTGTACCAATATGTATGTGTTTAAATTAATAAATAGACACTGGCCCCATAACTGTACTGAGGTACTCAGCTAAGCACAGTTTCCCAACTTCCAGTTCATCTGTACTCTTTGTTGATACCGAACTAGCAAGTTTATTTATTAACTAACATCACTAACATCACGAAGGCGCCAAAGATGGTCCAGATTGGCATAAGCCGTTCTGGCTTTCACTATACGTGCATCGATCTCATCACTCACGCCACCACCAGCTACCTAGATACACGAACTTCTCAACCACTTCAATCTGCTCACCATCTAGGGTGAGTACAGGATGAGAATCCTGCCAGTCTTGTAGGAGTACTTTGCACTTGGAGGGTGCAAAGCACATGCCGTACCTGCGGACACTGATTGCCAACTGATTAGGTGCGGATTGCATGCCTTGGGCATTATCGCACAGTAAGACAAGATCATCCGCATTCTCAAGGTCGAGAAGTCGTTCTCCAGGCAACAGATCCACACCGCCATTACCTACATCCATCAGAGCTGTTTCCAGAATGTCATTGATGGCAAAGTTGAAGAGTAATGGTGAGATTGGGCAACCCTGCCTAACCCCACTGCTTGAATGGAACAAAGGAGAAAGGTGGTTGTATGCCCTCACTCTGTCTGAGGTGTTCGTATACAGGGCCTTTAAGATGTTAATAAACTTCTCAGGCACACCCTTCTTCAATAGACAATCCTAGAGAACAGTCCTGTCCAACGAATCGAAGGCAGCCCTGATATCGAGAAACACTACGATTTTTGGCCTGTGATAATTATGACGGTGTTCTAACAATTGGTGGAGGGTGAAGATATGATCAATGCATCCTCGACCAGAACGAAAACCAGCCTGCTCCTCGCGAGTCAATTTTTCTCGGGTTTTAAACAACCCACGAAGAATGACAGAAGCCAATAGTTTGGACGCAATCGGAAGTAGACTTATCCCCTGGTAGTTGTTACAGGAACGACGTGAACCATTTTTAAAGATAGGGACGACTATCGACTCATTCCATGATGTTGGAACACTTTCTAGCTCCCAAACCTTTGTAAACAACACAGTCAATTCCTCAGCCAGAAGGTCACCACCATCTTTAAAAGGAGCCGGAAGTAAGTCATCTGGACCCGGTGATTTGTAACGTTTCAAGAGTTGGAGTTCCTTGCGGACTTCCGCCTCGTTTGGTGGATCAGTCGTCACCGGCCATGGGGGGCAGGACAATCTGGTCGATGTTGCCGGAGCAGCAGGCCAGTTGAACTGCCCTTCAAAGAATTCCGCCCATCGTCCAAGACGTCGACAGATGTTAGTGATTGGCATTCCGTCATTTTCACAGATCGTTTGACTCACACCAGACTTCTTGCTGCCAGTGGCTCGGATGAGTTGGAAGAGCTTATGGCAGCTACCAGATTCAGCTGCTGCTTCCATCTCATTAGCACGCTTCGAACACCAGGCTTCTTGGTTCCTACGCAAGCTGTCATCACCGTTTTAGTGGAGGATATCTGAAGGGGGAAAGCGATAAAAAGCAGATGTGATGGTTTAGAGCTTCAAAATGACTTGAAGAAATTATCTGAATGTTCTAGAATTTGTCAGCTACCGATAAATTCGTTCGGGATGCATCATGTTGCATATATATCACTATTGTACAGATACATACTCAGTGTGAATAACATCTATCAACCTGTTGTTCAGACACATCACGACCTAATATTCATCGGTTGCTAGGACTTGGAAACTATTGCTCAACGCCATGAGATATCCGCCTTAGGTTTTACAGCCCTTTGGTCAATACTTTGAGCCTTTAGTCATGTCGATGCCATAACCCTCTTGACTTTGTATACAGTATTTGTGTATCCTAAACTCAAGTACTGCATACAAGCGGCTAGCCCATGCCTGAAACGAGACAGTGAGGGGCTCGTAAAGGTTCAGAGAACCCCCAACTAAGCTGATTCCCGGAATCGCAAAGTTCCCTTATGATGACAGACTGGCTAAACCAAATCTGTTCACCTTGTCACATGAAAAAACTGAAGGTGACCTGACCACAGTTTTTAAATTACCTAGTGATAAATTCGCGTCTGATATTCCCTCATTTTTCTTTTCTTCCAAAACAGACAATTTACCAGGACAGTTCACAAGCCCAGAACAAATTACTTGTCATTTGACTGTCGACTTCCAATGGGGTTATCAATGAATGGAATTCATTACCTTAACACTCGATTGAAGCCCCATCCATCAATGTATTCTAAAGAGAGTTGTATCAACTGAGTCCACCATTCCCAGAACTAACACAGGTCACACAGCCTCTTATCCTTTCAAAACTAAAACTAGTTTAACCCTAGCAAGTAGGACATTCTCAAGGCCATTGAATCATCGTTTTAAGGTTGTCCATAAATTATAGTCTCACTGTTATACCTTAGAAGGCTGGTCCTAGGTACCAATCTAATCTTCCGAAATAACACTAAATGATCTTTCCAACTTGGAAGTTGGGTCATAAAACTTAACTCACGCCTAATTGTAGCTTGTTATACATGATGTTTTGAAAGACATTTTGTTTGAATTCAGACCAATACTGTAATGAGTATCGTCAGCAGTAGAACATCATAAGATGGAGATGTTTGCGTTATCCTTAGACCCTGTGTTTTCCACCACTAAAGATTACAGTTTTAAACCACAAAGTGTTTTTTTTACAGATCAATTCATTTGTTGCTCTATTGTATAAGTTTATAAGATATCTTGATTCCTTATTCTTTTTTATTTATTAATTAGGATGATTACGTGTTTCTAACCTGTGAAAAGTGCATGTATTCAACCCGTTTTATTCCACACTCGTATATTAGTCTCCCTGTTAACACTCAGTGAAAATTTATCTTAATATGGAAGTAGATAAATACACGTTAATCGTCCGGAATTTGCAGGTTAGTCTCTACTACTAATGTATAAAGTTTTGCATATTTTTTGAGATTACGGTTTATAATTATGATATGAATATGCATGTAAACTAAATTAGTTTAAAGAAAACATTTATTTTTTTATTTATTTGAACACATAAATATTGGTACAAACGGGCACCAAATACATATGCGCCACACAAATCTCATTTGATTTGTGTGAGGGCTGTGATACTGCCCAGGTGCCCAAACTGAAGCAGGTGGTTTTCTTAGGGGGCCATACCCGGAGCCTTTGACATAAAGATCTGATCCACAAGGCAGTGGGAGCATCGTGAGGGTGTGATGCAGTCACATGGTAGCCGGTGACCAACAATTGGTTCATACGCCATTTGTTCCTTCAGGATACTGAAGCCCGTGTGCACCATTTGTTTAGAATCAGGGTTTTCCAATTCCCCTAGGTGGGCTTTCCGTGTTCACCAACCCGGTTAAAGCGCCGGACATTCGGTTTTAGTCCTCTCACTTTCGTTAACAACACCGGTGCCACGAGAAGGCAGTGAGTAGGACTTGTGTGGCAGAGGCTATGTACGCATGGCCATATGAGAGCATTTCGAGAGAGAGAGCGAACTCCCTCCACTGTCGGCCGTACCAGGGCATTCGGGGGCAAAAACATTAAGACTAGTATTCAATTTTCGACAAAATATTTTATAAGTCTATCCATAGTATTTTAATAATTTAATCAAAAATGTTTATATATTTCATTTTTGTTTCTCATTTACACGTCAGGAGGTAGTAGGTGATGATGAACTTCAAAATCTTTTAAAGAAACCAAATTCATCAGTGTCTGTGTATTGGGGTACTGCAACAACTGGTAGACCTCATATAGCATACTTTGTTCCAATTATTAAGCTGGCTGATATGCTGAAAACCGGTGCAAAAGTCACTGTACTCTTTGCTGACTTACACGCATATCTAGATAATATGAAGGCTCCATGGTCTTTGCTTTGTCTTCGTACAAAATATTATGAAGCTGTTATAAAAGGAATGTTCCGTTCAATTTGTGTCCCATTAGACCGGCTACATTTTGTACGTGGAGCTGATTACCAATTAACTGAGTAAGTTTAATCTAGTACCGTAAGTCTGAATATTTATCTTCAGTTATGGGTTTTCTTTCTGAAAACTGTTCTGAATAAGTTAAGTGACAGTGTTGTGAATCTGTTATATATGAATGAATATTTCAACTCTGTGTATTTGAACGATATTGTATTTCTGTATGATGACATATAAATTATTTGTATTGCATTGACATAGCTCAACTCTGACTTGTACCCATTATCATATATGGCTCAGAATAAAATTCAGAAGATTAGAATTTGGGAGAATACAAAGAGTGAATGAAACTTCGCCATTGCAAACGATTTTGAGCCATGTCATTCAAGGTCTCTAACCATTGATTGGTATTATCTCATGGATCCCAACCTACCAACATGGCTCAGTCCACTTGTCAGTGACTTCATGGATTTGTGCCATGTTTCGGTCTGGCCGCCCCTAGCTTTCTTCCAACCTACTCCTACGCCATAAAATATTGCACGTCGGGGCAGTTGGTGTTTGGTCATACATCACACATGTCCAAGCCATCTCAACTGATGAAGTTTCACTACTTCATCAATCGATTCGCCATCCTTACCTAGTACCCGTTCCCTAAGGACTGCATTACTTACTCAAGTACACATTCTTCGTCGGTTAGTTATTTTTCTGCTTCCCCTATTAGAACGAAACAACTGCGGATTACTCTTCATTCTTTTTTATGAAATGGCCGAAAAATTGACTGTGAATCTCGAAAAAACCCATTCATATTTAAGTGTGTATTTTGTGTTTCAAACCCTAGCTGATGGTATAAAGTTATCCTCATTATTTCTAAAAGGTATAGCTGGCAGTTAGCGGTTTACAATTTATCGGAGTTGAGTATACATATTTATTTATGAAGTCTATTAAGAATAAATAAAATTCTCTATTATTATTACTCTCATCATCATATCGTAGAGAATATTCTATGGATGTATATCGTTTAATGGCTTTAACATCAGTTCATGATGCACGTAAAGCTGGTGCAGAGGTTGTTAAACAAGTTAATAATCCGCTTGTATCTGGATTATTATATCCTTTATTACAAGCATTGGATGAAGTACATTTAAAAGTCGATATTCAATTCGGTGGTGTAGATCAACGGAAAATATTTATGTTAGCTGAAAAGGTAAGTAATAAATTAAAAGTGACAATACCAAGCTCTGTGAATAATTTTTGTTGAAAATGGTTTAATTTGTCTGTTATATTCGTAATCCGGGTACAGTCATTGATCGAAGGGCACTACGTAGCTGTTTTATGCCAAATTAAGAATCCTTAGGAAGATGCACTGACGACCGTGTTAGGGATAGAATGCATAACCTTTATTATTCATGACGAATACTTAACTATTACAATTATTTTGCAATATAGAGCTATGATCATTCAATACCATCAGCGTGGAGTTCGATATTAGGACGAAAAAGCTGTCTAGTACTTGTTGGTTTCCGATGATGCCTCAAACGTGATCAGTCTGTGACGAATACTTCCTTATAATTTATTTACTTAAATATATAAATGTTGGTACAAAAAGGTATCAAAATATATATGTGCCACACAATAACAACAAGATTGTGAAACGATAGAGAAAGAAAGGTAAGTATAATAAAAAAAGAACAAAGATTTATAGAAATTAGTGTATGAGGATGAAAAAAATAATAAGTGAGGCAGTTTAGTTAAGAATAATACTACCAGAAAGGATTTCTTCAGCTAAAGAAGTTCCCCTCATTTATATGAAGAAAGCGAAATGAAGTTACAGCAGGATCGCCACTGGCTTTTATTCCTAGCTGTGTCTGATAATGTCTCAAGGCACCGTGTTGCACCACCTCTAGGACCCCAATCAGGCAGTCGTGAAGGTTCAATAGAAACCTCTCCTGTACAGCTTTCTTTCATACCACGACACCATGTCTTACACTGATCACCTTTCCACCCTTCCCCATCAATCCTAGCGTCGACAAATAATGCATGACGTGGAATGATTCGCATAGCAGAAGCTGCATTTGGTGTTCTGGACTCAATTGGAAGGGCTAGGCGGACAAGGGACCAATAAAGATGCTAGGCTGCTCGTACTAGTTGAACGTAATTGATTTGTCACAGTGTTAATATCAGAAAAAGTCGTATTTCGATTGGTGGATAATTCACGTGATAAAAAGCCGGACATAAGATCAATAACGAATTATCATACGTCCTATTATATTTTGTATAAAGTCATAACAAATTGGCGACGGTCTTTATAAAGTCACAACACTAACCATAGATATCCTCAAACCCATTTTTCTAATATTGGGAGCAATAAGTGAGCAATGGTGAAGTTAGATCTAGGGTATTAACAAAGACACTACTGGTTTAAAACGTGTGATGTGGCTCCGAATCAGTCATACTGGAACAGCTGTATTCATCTTTTATCTTCTCTTACACTTGGAGTTTCGAAATTATTTCGTAACATTTTATTCTGTGGATTCATTCTTTCTTCTCAAATCATCATATTCTTTATTCCTAATCTTTTTGCTACCATCGATATTACTATTTTAATATACACTTGATAATTTTATTTCACTATGCTGATATAGTGTGATAACCTAAACCGATCCATATATGTGCTAGACTTTACATTATCTAATGACTGCTGACTGACTGACTGACTGAGGGTCGGTGGATCTGCCTACAAATTTTAAAAATACAGAAGTTTATATCTTTGAAATAGCTTTACCGCGAAATAAATCATACTAATGATCACAGAGAGTAAATTTTATCAGTTAGTTACAACGGATTTAATCATGTTATAAAGATCTTACATTGAAAGAATAGTGTGTATTATGATTGAATGAAATTTTCATATTTAGTATTGACAATATTTTCGATTTCATTCCTACCATAGTATTTACCTCATCTTGGTCATAAGAAACGAATACATTTAATGAATCCAATGGTTCCAGGATTGACAGGGGGAAAGATGTCCTCTTCGGAAATCGATTCAAAAATTGATCTACTTGATCCACCGGAATTTGTCGCCAGTAAATTAGCATCATCTGTTTGTCCACCGAATATGACAGCTGAACAAGGCAATGGAGTTTTGGCATTTTTAAAATATGTTATATTTCCTTTAGTACCAACAAAAATAGGTAGTTATTCGATTTCTTCTTTGAAATTACTTTTCTTTATTGCAAAATAACAATTCGTTATACTTTGGAATTCAATATCTATGTTTGACACTTGTCAAGTATATCTGATAATTGTCTTTACAAGAGTTGAAGAGAATCATCCAGGAGCTATGCTTGAAATTAGCTTGGCTTTAACGCCTCTAAAACTGAATGACCTGAGTTCGAATCTCACAGGGAGTAGACGTTTACGCAAAACTGTATATACCTCTTACTGCCAGCAAGGCAACTAGCACCTAACCTAGATGAAGACGAGATTTTAAGCATCATTTAGTATCATTGTCCACCATACCACTTGGACTAGTTGCTACATCTCAACCTACGTTATCGATGCTAGAATGTGCATACGGGTACACAAATCGGAATGTCAATTCAATGAATAAACATGCAAAGCTCGTGACCTCAAAGGATTTTGATCTAATCACCCCAATTATTAAGCAGACAATAGAAAGACGTAAGTCTATCTCTGCTCTAATGGACGATTTTATAGGGAAAAATCGTGGTCATTAGTAGAATATTTCAGTACCTATATTATGGTTGTTTCAGATTTTCTGTAGATAATACCTTTGTCAACGGTTGAGTTTTAAGCTCGATCATCACTACTAATGAACCAGACTAGCATGACTCTGATTACTAATAAATGATCAATCAGTGTTGATATTTACGCTAAACCATTCTGTATTTTCTGATACTTGTTGGTAATTTCTCAGTGCTAATCGGATCCTATCGAACAAGTTGCAATGTGGCCACACTAGTCTAAATGACTTGACATCGTATTTACTATGTTGAGATGGTTAGGAGGTTATTGTAGGTTTTCGTCAGTAGACATTCCTTAACCTACTACCCATACTAGTTAATTTGTCAACAAGGTAGGTGTACCGTTAGTCTTTAGGAAACTGATTCTCCCGTACTGGCATTCGAACCCGCATCATACAGATAGCTGTACAGGCCACTAATCGACTGTGCAAAGTAATAAGAAAATTAGCTGAGTTAAACCCATGTACTTCGTTCGCAATCCATTGCTTATATATAATTCTTGGTTTTTGTAATAAATGATATAATTATGTCATTAATTGGTCATTTAATTTCACCAAAAACAAACGTACAGTAGATTCTTTTATATATTCAGTGTTTTCAATACAAGGATTTTGCAGCAACAATAAAATATCAATTCATTCCTTCACTGATGACATATCAATCACTTCTTATTTCATTCAGCCACCAAATGTCCCGCTACGGCCGAAAGTAGGAATGGTCCTCTCTCTTTCGAAATATTTTCATATGGCCACGCGTATATAACCACTGTCACGAAAGTCCGACTCACTGCCTTCTAACATTAGGGGGGTTACGAAATTGAGAGGATGCAAAGCGAATGTCCGGCGCCCAAACCGGGTTGGTGGGTATGTAGGACCCACCTAAATGAGTTGGCAAATCCTGATTCCAAGCCAGTGGTACACATGTGCTCCTAGATCCTAATGGAATAAATGACGTATGAACCTATTGTTGATCACTGGCTACCATGGGACCGCATCCTGTAACGTTGCTCCATTGCCTTGTGGATTAGGCAAAAGGTTCGGGTTGTGGCCCCCTAGTATAACTACTTGTCTTCGAAGTATTGCTCGTATATCCTGGGACCACTGAGTAAGTAATGCAGTTGTTAGGAAACGGATACTAGGTGAGGATGGCAAATCGATTGATGCAGTAGTGAAACTTCAGTTGAGATGGCTGGGACACGTTACATATGCCCAACCACCGACTGCCTCGACGAGCGATGTTTTATAGCGTAAGATTAGGTTGGAAGAGAGCTAGGGGCGGCCAGACCGAAACATGGCACAAATCCATGAAGTCACTGACAAGTGGACTGAGTCATGTCGGAAGGTATAGACTACCTGGTTGGGATCCGCGAGATGATAGCAATCGATGGTTAGAGACCTTGAATGACATGGCTCAAAATCGTTTGCAGTGGCGAAGGTGCATTCATTCTTTGTGTTCTGCCAAATTCTAATCTTCTGATTTCTTCATGTCCCTATCTTTTTTCTCGTTCCAAATTCATTTCACCGGATTATACCCCTTGAATAACATCTTCAAACCGTAATCTTTCGGATTACTGCTTATACTCTTACTATCTCTAACACTATGGGATTTGAATCGACAACTACATCTCTGTGTTAATATGGTATTGCAATTCAAACTGATGTACATTAAACATACAAAGTCCTACGTTGTTACTGACTGACTGACTTGCTTCGGTTTGGGCACCCATATAAATTTAATGATAACTACTATGTATATTTTGATTACCCTTTGTACCAATGTTCATGTGTTTAAATAAACAAATATGAATACTAAACTAACCGGATTAATTGTCATCATCGATCGCGGCCTTACATAATTTACTAGACTAATGGAAATCTACTTATTTGTTACTGATTTTATTAACATTTTAACAGGATTATCGATTCCTCGAACTCCGAAACCTTATTTTAATTATAATGAAGTAGAGAAAGATTATCTTATGAATAAAATTCCATCGGATTCATTAAGATCTGTTGTTACAGACTGTTTAAATGGACTGTTAGTGACTATTCAAGATGATTTTAAAGATCCTAAACTTCAAGAACTTGTACGTAACGCATATCCTACAGTAGAAGGAAACAGTTCAGTAAATGTCAGTAAGTTAGTTGTTTTTTTTGTAATTTGTATTCAAATTAGATTCGACACTTATTAGCATATTTTGATTATCTGATTGATGTCTATCGGATGGATAACATGTTAATAAGTTGGTCATAAACAATGTAGAACATACATGCATCGATTCAAGTTGTTGTACCACATCCCACAGCAAGACGAATTCTAGAGAGATAGAAGTAATAACTGTATTAATGGTAGTAATAAGCAACATTAACCAAAGGCAATATGATTCGAGGAGAAAGAATAAATTTGTGAAATTGAAGATACGTATTTTATGACAAAGAGTAAATGAATGTATCTGCACCATTGCTATCGTTTCCGAGCCATATTGTCTAACACCTCCAACTACTGGTTACGACAACTAGATAGTCTGCATTTATCAATATGGCTTAGACTAATGGCTAATTGTTTCATGGACAGATACCACGTTTTGATTTGTTCACCTTCACATTTTACAATCGTGAACTGACTAAGTTGCTCTCACATACTATGCATAATTAAACATTGCCTATTTTATGTTTTCCTACGAAACAAAGTATATTTCAACTGGAAAATAGTTCACTGTGATAGTAGTGTTGTAAACAAGAACTCAGGTGGGGAAGACCAATTTATTGTTTAATGCACAATCACACAGTACTTTAGTAGCGTGTGAAAATTCATACATCACTTTCACATCTACTTTAAGTTGTCTTTTGCAAGTTTCATTGTTTCTTCCTTCCTGTTGTTATCTTGATTGCTTTCAGTGTTCTCCTTTCTTCTTTTCATTTCAATCTATTCAACTTTCTGCTCACAGACATTCTATTTCCGATTAGTGTTATATACTACTTATATCTACGAACATAAGTAGCATACACCACAGTAGGAGACATGAACATAAAATTAATGTATAATAAATACTGACTTTTTAGAATGAGATTTTTTGTGCAAGGAGGTAGGGAAGGAGTAGAGTATAAACTTGAACATACAAAATGACATCGAACAGATAACTGGTTCTAAATTGAAATTTTAACATTAATTATTACCGAACTACATTGCTAACCTTGTGTTTTACGAAGTGATGTATAAACATTTTCTGACTATATTCCAATTTAGATCTTGAAGAAGTTCCAACTATGTTTACAAATGAAAAACCTACTATTCTACAAGAAATAGATAATAGATTCAATGACATGCCAAAAATTACTGATCAATCGATTTTATTGGATTCATTTGAAAAAGAATTTGTGGTAAACCTTGTGTAGTTATTTACTTCTTTTTTTTCATAATCATTGAGTTCGTTTTCTTTAGTTTTCCAGTTTGTTTATTAGTCTTCATTATAAGTTAATGTTGGTGAGACAGCTATTAAGAATTAAGAGACACTGGATAACTATTTTTTCTTAGTATGAGACTTCACAACACAATACGCATCCACGATCTCACCGAACACAATCGTATTACACTTGACAGAGAAGCTTTGGAGAATGTGGAAACCTTTACATATCTGGGCAGCATCATTGATGAACACGGTGGATCAGATGCAGATGTGAAGGCAAGGATCGGCAAAGCAAGAGCAGCATATTTGCAACTGAAAAACATCTGGAACTCAAAACAATTGTCAACCAACACCAAGATCAGAATTTTCAATACAAATGTCAAGACAGTTCTACTGTATGAGGCGGAGACGTGGAGAACTACGAAAGCCATCATCCAGAAGATACAAGTATTTATTAACAGTTGTCTACGCAAGATACTTCGGATCCGATGGCCAGACACTATCAGCAACAAACTACTGTGGGAGACAACAAACCAGATTCCAGCGGAGGAAGAAATCAGGAAGAGGCGCTGGAAGTGGATAGGACACACATTGAGGAAATCACCCAACTGTGTCACAAGACAAGCCTTCATATGGAATCCTGAAGGCCAAAGGAGAAGAGGAAGACCAAAGAACACATTACTTCGAGAAATGGATGCAGAAATGAGAAGAATGAACAAAAGTTGGATAGAACTAGAGAGGAAGGCTCAGGACAGAGTGGGTTGGCGAATGCTGGTCGGCGGCCTATGCTCTATTGGGAGTAGCAGGCGTAAGTAAGTAAGTATCTCACCGAACAACGAATCTAGGTTCTTCAGGTTTTGTGAATAGCCCTCAACACTACTAGTGAATTAAAATTTTAATAGTTTGTCCTCCTGACTTAATTCAGTTCTTAATATTGTGCAGCCATCTTTCAATACCATTGATGGGCAACTGCCATCACAAACTAGACATGGTTGAACTCCAGTTGTTGGGATTTCTCATCAGGACTTTAAGAAAATAGCCTCTCTAAATTAGTCACTTGTAAGCATATAATTGTTGAGTTGGCTTCCGGAAAACTCCAACAGGGCCTCCATAGGCTCAAAAAGAGCCCCAACCAACCAGAGTACGATAGAACATTCTAGAGTTCCAACGTGGCATGCTACTATTAGTCGGTAGCAATATATGTCGTTAAATGGATTGGCTGAAATAGGATGTTGATTTAACATATGCTAACTTCTATAAATACCTATGATTTTCTGTACAAAAAGGAACCTTGCAGTAAAGTATTTCTCTGATACTCGTGTCTTCTCTCTGGTGTTCAAGTCGCAGAGTAGTGCTAGCCCTGGGGTTATCCGAATAGCTTAGGATCTGAATATAGCGTTCAACCTACAAGACATATCAGTGGCGACGGGGATGGGATGACATTGAATATTTCTCTGGAGCAGTTAGAAGCCTATATGTTGCGTCAAGAAAAGAGGTTTGAAGAGTCTCAAATTAGAATCATGGAAACCCTGATGCAGAAATTCTGCCTGTCCGAGAGAAACCCTGCTTCTAGTGAATCACAAGCATCACATACTGATTTAGTCATCAACGCCTTACATGTTATTAATTTTGATGGTGTAGCAGGTATAACTTTTGAGTCGTGGTTTAAGAAGTATGAAGATTCGTTTTATATTGATCTTTGAAACCTGAATGACGCTTTGAAAGTCAGAATACTTCTGAGAAAACTTGGGACTGTGTAACATGAACGCTACAGCAACTTCATTCTTCCGAAGAACCCACGAGATTTTAGTTTTGATGAAACAGTCAAAACCCTGTCCCAAATCTTCGGAGAACAATCATCTCTATTTAATATCCGTTATCAGTGCTTAAAGTTAACGAAAGAACCTGGAGATGACTGGGTGAAACATGCAGGAACTGTGAACCGTGAATGTGAGAGGTTCTAATTGTCGTCCATATCTGAGGACCAGTTTAAATGCTTAGTATTTATCTGCAGCCTACGTTCACCTGATGATGCTGATATCCGGACCAGAATCCTAAGCAAACTTGAACACTGCCCTAACATGACCCTACAGGAAGTAACTACCGACAGCCAAAGGTTAGTGAACTTGAAGCATGATACCTCAATGGTAGAAAACGGCAACTGTTTCCATAATGTCAGTGCAGTCAAGAAAAAATCCTTGCAAGGTTCCAGCACACGTAATTATCGTAATAACAGCGACAAACCATCATCTCCATGCTGGGCATGTGGAGGCTGGCACTATAAGAGGTTTTGCCCGTATAAAGAACATTGTTGCAGTAAGTGTCATCGAAAGGGCCATATAGAAACCAGCTACAGTAAAAGAAACGATAAACGACATTTTGCAAAATCTTACTTCAAGAAATACAGGTCTGGGGGCATTAACGAAAAGAATTTTGGTATCACATAACAAAGCTCGAAGTTGCCGCCAGAGAAAGTACGTAACCTTGAATATTAATAAACACCGCACTCGACTTCAGCTTGATACGGCTTCTGATATTACTTTAATAAGTCCAGAAACTTGGAAGAAGATTGGGCGACCCACGGTGCATCGAACAACACAAATAGCACACAGTGCATCAGGTGGAAAGTTAGATATTGTTGGAGGAATACCTTGCATTGTGTCTAAGGGTGCGGTAACAACAAGTGCAACAGTATATCTTACAAAGAAGCCAGCACTCAATTTAATGGGGCTAGATCTTATAGAAACACTTAACCTAGCAGACCACTCTATTAACAGTATCTGCAAACGAATCACAACTTACAACACCTCAGAGTGGAGTCAGAAAAATGCCATGCTACAAAAACACCAAGACGTGTTTAAAGAAGGATTAGGCGAATGCACGAAGGCTAAAGCAGTGCTAACTCTAAAGCCTGCAGCTACTCCCATTTTTCGACCTAAAAGACCTGTGCCCTATGCTGCTCTTCCAATAGTTAAACAGGAGTTACAACGACTTCAGCAAATGAGTGTTATCGAGTCTGTGAACTTCTCGAACTGGGCTGCACCGATAGTGGTGGTCAAGAAGTCGAATGGAAGTGTCCGTCTATGTGCAGACTACTCCACAGGATTAAATGAAGCTCTAGAGTCCCATCAGTAACCGTTGCCCTTACCGAAAGATCTTTTCGCTAAGCTGAACGGTGGCAGATATTTTGCGAAATTGGACTTATCAGACGCATATCTACAAATCCCGGTATCTGATGAAAGCAAAGATCTTTTAACGATCAACACACACAAAGGTCTGTTCCGGTATAACCGACTACCTTTTGGGGTGAAGACAGCGCCCTCTATTTTTCAGCAAATTATGGATACCATGTTACAAGGTATTCCAGGGGCAGCAGCTTACTTAGACGACATCATAATTATGGCAGTAGATAAAATGGACCTGCAGAAGAAACTGGACCTGGTACTAGAACGCATAGCCGATCATGGTTTTCGACTCCGAGCGGAAAAGTGTAACTTCTATATGCAGCAAGTACGGTACCTTGGGTTCATAATAGATAAAGACGGAAGACGACCAGATCCAGGGAACATTGAAGCAGTGAAAACAATGCCTAGACCCAGGGACATTACCACCCTACGATTATTCTTGGGATTGGTCAGCCATTATGGTACCTTCCTCCCCGATCTTCATCGTCTACGTGCTCCACTAAACAACCTACTACAAAAGAATACGAGATGGAATTGGTCTGCAGACTGCCAAGCGTCTTTCGAGAAAATCAAGCAACTCCTGACTTCCAATCTCTTATTGTCACACTATGATCCTTCGCTACCGATAGTCGTCGCTTCAGATGCTTCTAACTATGGTGTGGGTGCAGTTATCTCTCACATTTTTCCTGATGGGTCCGAAAAAGCTATCTCACACGCTGCCAGATCTTTGACAACGACCGAAAGGAACTATAGTCAGATTGAGAAGGAAGTCCTATCAATTATCTTTGCAGTGAAAAAGTTCCATAAGATGATATATGGCCGACATTTTACTCTAATAACAGACCATAAACCACTACTTGCAGTTTTTGGGTCAAAGAAAAGTATTCCGGTCCACACAGCTAACCAACTACAACGATGGACAACCACACTTCTGGCATACAACTTCAAGATAAAGTATCAGTCTACTACCGCCTTCGGACAAGCTGACGCATTGTCAAGATTAATAGGCTCCCAATCAAAAACCCCAGAGGAGACTCTTGTAGCAAATATAAAAACCGAGGATTAAGTTCATCGTGTATTGGATGACGCAATCAATGGACTCCCAGTAACCTTTGAAACTATCAAGAAGATCACTGAAAGTGATGAGATACTGAGCACAGTCAAATGCTATCTCTTGACCAAATGGCCAAACAATCGCCTTGACGGAGAACTTTTGCAATATTCTCGTCGACGGGACTCACTAATGGTTGTTGACTCGTGTATTATGTTCGGTGATCGAATTGTTATTCCGGAGTTATTACGTCACAAGGTTCTCAAGCAGTTTCACAGTGGCCATCCTGGAATCAATAAAATGAAATCGTTGGCTCGTAGTTATGCTTATTGGCCGTTAATGGACAAAGATATCGAGAATAAATGCCGTAACTGTCCATCATGCATTCAAACCGCTAAAAATCCTGTGAAATGCAAACCTCAGTATTGGCCTACGCCTGCAGGACCCTGGGAAAGAATTCATGCAAATTTTGCTGGTCCAATCCAAGGAAAAATGTTTCTAATTATCGTAGATGCATTTACTAAATGGCCGGAAGTATATACCATGCCAAATTGTACAACATCGGAAACAATCCACAAGCTGTCTACCCTGTTTAGCTGTTTCGGAGTACCAGAGACCTTAGTAACAGATAACGGCTCGCAATTCGCCGCAGAATCGTTTAAGCATTTCTGTAAAGCAAACGGAAAAACTCATCTTTGTTCTCCACCCTATCATCCACAATCTAACGGACAAGCAGAACGCTTCGTGGACACCTTTAAACGAGCATTACTGAAGGGGGGAGGCGAAGGGCCGACTGGGCAGGTGATCACGAAATTTTTAACATCCTACAGATCCACTCCGAATCCGAATGTTCCGGACGGCAAGTCTCCTGCGGAAGGCGTGTTCGAACCGTCTTCAATGCCATGTTGCCATCTAAATTAGTTGATGAGCGCAGTCACAATCCAAGTATTCGGAACTTCAATGTTGGCGACAAAGTTTACATTAAATCCTACATTGGGAAGAACCAATGGGAGCCGGGAGAAGTTGTACAAAAATTGGGAAGAGTTCTGTACAGAGTTCGAGGAACTTTTGGGACATGTACACGACACACAAATCAAATCCTTAAAGACAAAAGAACGATGCAGAATCGAAGTGACCGGCCGATTTTTCCGTTAGATTTAATCTTAGATGCACAAATGCCCAAAAACACTGACAAGAAGCCGTGGTCAAGGAAAACGACGAGAATAATGGGACGACGTCGCAACCCAGTTGTCAAACTACAAGTTGACCCTAGAAAGAAATCCTATTCGGGGGAGGTGTTGAGTTGGCTTCCGGAAAACTCCAACAGGGCCTCCATAGGCTCAAAAAGAGCCCCAACCAACCAGAGTACGATAGAACATTCTAGAGTTCCAACGTGGCATGCTACTATTAGTCGGTAGCAATATATGTCGTTAAATGGATTGGCTGAAATAGGATGTTGATTTAACATATGCTAACTTCTATAAATACCTATGATTTTCTGTACAAAAAGGAACCTTGCAGTAAAGTATTTCTCTGATACTCGTGTCTTCTCTCTGGTGTTCAAGTCGCAGAGTAGTGCTAGCCCTGGGGTTATCCGAATAGCTTAGGATCTGAATATAGCGTTCAGCCTACAAGACATATCAATAATGAAAACAGTATTTATTAAATTGGGGGGGGTTTAGTATAAGACGGATAGACAATGTGTGGGATATGAAGGTTACTTGGAAAATATGTGTTCAGTATGCTCATGTGTAAATTATATTAAACTGTACGTTATTGATACTATGAATATGGAGCGAGGTGACTCCAGTTAGCGTGTTCTACTTCCACCTCCGCACTAAGTTACAACCTTTAACTTCTCTGTATGTAATTTCGTTTGCATAACCAGATACTATCAATGGCTCTTGCCAGTTTAAAGTGTAGCTCTGAGACAAGCATATAAATCAAATTTGTACCTGGTAAATGAGTTAAATAAATAAGTATATTTTACCTCAAATTTTTTTAAAAAACTTATGCCTCATTACTTTCAATAAAATATTTTTTTCTTAGGGATGTAAATCACTTCTGGAGAAACGTCTTAATCAAACTAATCGCCTACGATGTTTGTGGTCGGTTACACCGATTGGTTTACCACATCTTGGTCATTCAATCCCGATGAGATCACTTGCTCGTTTATCACGATTATATGGTGTTTATGTAAGTTTTTTCAGTTTTGTTCTGTTCTAATCAAATGTTCGCGGCCAAACCAAAACGTGGCATCAGTGCTTGAAGTCACTGACTTCTAGTCTGAGCCATGTTGGCAGATGCAGACTACTTGGTTGGGGTCCGCGTGACTATTGTAACCAATGGTTGGAGACTCTAGGTGAAATGGCTCAGAACCGATCACAATGGCGTAGGTGTATACACTCTTTACACTCTGTTTTCAATAGCTCATGAATACACGCAGTTAACATGCATAGCTATTCAGTTCAGACGTTTCTAAAATCGATGGGTTAACTGGGAAATTTCCATAGTTGGAAAGTAGGTAGTTTAAACGCATAAGCTGTCCTAAATGACAGGTTAGTCTGATTCTACAACATCGAAAGATAATAGGTTAAGGCTGAGTAGTTGTGTGGTAAATCAGTGGTTAAGATGTTGAACTTTTGATCATTAAGTCACAAGTTCGAACCCCGCTATACTTCTGTTTGGGCGATAGTGTGGGGTAGCATTACCACCTCTTATACTCAGATTGTAGCTCAAAGTGCCTGAGAAACTAATTGTCTTTCAACAGAAATGTAATGATTATTTGAACTTATTATGTTACCACTCCCTATACAGTTCATAATGAATCTTTTACACGCCAGAATAACCTGATTTGAATTAATCATTACTCCTAAATCCTTTATCAGACTGTTATTCCTTTAATAATATTGCTTATTTATTTATTACTTGTTTATGTACTCCATTCTAATGACAGATCATTGTATTAGTCAACAATATCTCAGCTCATTTACGTGGTTCCGTTTCATGGGATGTGATTAAACAACGTGGTGAATTTTGTCGTGTAATTTTAACTGGTTTATTCACTGCTCTTGGTGGTAATCTGAATCAATTTAGCTGTATACTTGGCAGCGATTTTCAATTACATTCGTAAGTTACCAATGATTATTAATGGATAATTCTTTTTTCTATTTTCTGGTATTTGTACTTAACAGTGTTATTAATTTACTTACTTACTTACGCCTGCTACTCCCAATAGAGCATAGGCCGCCGACCAGCATTCGCCAACCCACTCTGTCCTGAGCCTTCCTCTCTAGTTCTATCCAACTTTTGTTCATTCTTCTCATTTCTGCATCCATTTCTCGAAGTAATGTGTTCTTTGGTCTTCCTCTTCTCCTTTGGCCTTCAGGATTCCATATGAAGGCTTGTCTTGTGACACAGTTGGGTGATTTCCTCAATGTGTGTCCTATCCACTTCCAGCGCCTCTTCCTGATTTCTTCCTCCGCTGGAATCTGGTTTGTTGTCTCCCACAGTAGTTTGTTGCTGATAGTGTCTGGCCATCGGATCCGAAGTATCTTGCGTAGACAACTGTTAATAAATACTTGTATCTTCTGGATGATGGCTTTCGTAGTTCTCCACGTCTCCGCCTCATACAGTAGAACTGTCTTGACATTTGTATTGAAAATTCTGATCTTGGTGTTGGTTGACAATTGTTTTGAGTTCCAGATGTTTTTCAGTTGCAAATATGCTGCTCTTGCTTTGCCGATCCTTGCCTTCACATCTGCATCTGATCCACCGTGTTCATCAATGATGCTGCCCAAACCGAATGTTATTAATTTACATCACAAATTAATCTTAATAAAATAAAACCATTAAAAACCAAAAAGTTTATTTCCAATCTCTAGAGTTTAACTCAGTAGCTTAAAGTTTATGGGCTTGCTTGTTCACCGCAAAATCTGGAGGTCCAAAATTTGATTTACCGATGGGCTCGTGGATTTGCAGGACGTATGAGTTTTATATTAAGACAAAACATCTGTCTAGTGCCTCCTAGTTTTTAATAGTTGCATAACAAAGATTATTTCACAGTGTCGACCATACGGTTCAATAATTCCCACAAATTCCCCACAACAATATATCCGTGGTTTTGCTACTCAATAGACAGGAATGACGATTGACTTTGATTATATCCTTGAGTGTTCAGTCATTAAAAGACCCGGTTATTCACAGTTTTTGTTGTATAATAGTTCCAAATCGATTTATTCGACATTTATTACTTGTGTACTCAAGCGGATAGAATTCTTCAAGTATCCAGTATTTTTAGAAACTTGATACGGAGAAAAATAACGCTGAAGTAATAATAGTATAAATAATTTTGAAAGATCAACTCTGTAGATACATTAAAAATACCCGAACTGTATGGATTACTGTTAGATATGGGTGAATAAGTGAAAAAGTGGAACTTTGAAAACTATTCCCTCAGTTTTAGTTTGTGAAAGATAGGAAGCTAAGTAACTTGTATTAATCCTATTAATAAGAGTCTATAAGTTGATCCAACTCTCTCTTGAACGTATTGATAGATGGAGATTCAACCATCTTTTGAGTTAAGGAGTCTCACTTGTTGATGATTCGAAGGAAAAGTTGGTAGTCAACTGATGATTAATTGGTTCATGGCTTATGAACATTCTAAAAGTGTTCTCATAAATTTTCTGCTTTAGAATTTAAAAAGAGAGTGCATATCTGATGCAAAATTAATACTAAATAACTTAGAAACTGTGATTAAACCATCTCTAGTCCTTCTATACGGTAACAGGAATACGTTTAGTTTAGCCATTCTCTCATCTTACGGTAAGTTCGCGATTCCGGGAACCAACTTAGTTATGGTTCTTTGGATCTCTTCTAACAGTACACAAGAGATGGCTGTTTATATGCAACACTTAAGTCGAGGATAAATGAACTTAATTATTAGCTACTTGTTCTGTGGTATTTTCATATTATCTTAATTGTCAGCTTTTATTTAACTTACTAACTGTTGATATACATCTAACCATTCATAGATTTTATTTAATTAATCATATACTTATTACTCAACAGTTTGACATCACAAATGATCTAAACATGTATGGATAAGGAGCCCCTGTTTGTAATGTGTTGTGATTCTATATGTTTTGAGTCATGGAACATCCAATAGTATAGAGTAAATCTCACTTTTTCTCATATTCTGACTGTACTGGCTACAAGGCAGAAATAATTTTTACTGACCGATCAATATCAGCACACTTGATAGGTAAAATAAGTAAATGGATAGTCATGTGGAGAAACAAAATTATATCGATTACCTTAAATCATCGAGGCTTGAATACCTTTTCATCACTTCATTCTTTTTTCAAATGTTGAAAAATCATCAATTCCCAGTATACAAATTGACTTGAATCTTAGAATTAATTTATTGTAGGCAAGTTTGAAATTATCAGTATGAGGATTTGTGAAGATTGTAATACTTTCACAGTTAAAATCACGAGTCGATCTAAAGTAGGTCACCGTTGAAAACCTGAAGAAACTCGACGGTCGTTTCGTCCTAGTATGGGAATCTATGACAGTGCGTCCTAGATTCCACTGCTAGCCACTAACCATCTTTAATTTTAAAGTGCTGTTTTAAAAATCTGTTAACTGAGTAACATTTAGATTTTTGATATTTTTTATCTAACAAAGAAGGAAGAAACTGTAGATTTCTTACAATAGTTAATTGTCCCAACTTTGTCATGATTAAACGCTCTTCACCTCATAACAGTATCGGTGAATTTTTTTTCAATTACTCGCTGTATATCCTGTAGTTTGCTTTGTATCCAAGCCGATATCTGTGTAATCATTCACGTAAGGCACCTGACTAC
The DNA here is from genome assembly GCF_000237925.1 of Schistosoma mansoni. Taxonomy (NCBI): domain Eukaryota; kingdom Metazoa; phylum Platyhelminthes; class Trematoda; order Strigeidida; family Schistosomatidae; genus Schistosoma; species Schistosoma mansoni. Next base: position 463,074 of record NW_017386067.1, read on the forward strand.
TGATTTAACTATCTAAAAATCCTCAAGATTATTTTTAGAAGTCAACGACTGTATCTGTTTATTCATTTTGTGACTGTTTGAATCATAATCCTGTCGTTTATTATAGGGAAAAGAAAACTAGTTTTTTTTTAGTTCATTTGCATGTGGGTGGTGTGTATTTCTCAAACTGGTGTCTTGTAACAGCT